>NC_054476.1:136010751-136310751 GCF_017639515.1 Carcharodon carcharias | reverse complement strand
ACGTCAGATCATTCAAGGCTATGGGCCAAGTGCTGGTAAATGGGATTAGGTAGGTGGGTCTGGTGTTTCTCATGTGTCGGTGCAGACTCAATGTGCCGAAGGATCTCTTCTGCACTGTGATTCTGGTCTCAACAAAGCGCTATACAATTGTTAACAATACTTCTTTGCTCCTATACTCCAATCCTATTGTAATAAAAGCTAACGTGCCATTTGTCTTCCTAATTGCTTGCTCTCCTGCATGCTGCGTTTTCCTTGTAAGAGCACACCCAAGTCTCACTAACATCAATATTTACAAGTTTCACATCTTAAAAAATATTGTTTTTCTATTCTTATGATCAAAATGAATAACCGCACACTTCCCTACACTATACTCCATTTGCTATCTTATTGCCCACTTATTTAACTATCTCTTAGCAGCCTCTGTGCCCTCCTCACAGCTTACATTTTCACCTAGCTTTGTATCACCAGCAAGCTTAGATACATTAATCTGTCTCTTCAACTAAATCATTATTAGATTGTAAGTAGCTGAGGCCCAAGCACTGATCCTCGTAATATTCCACTAGTCTTAGCTTGCCAACTTGATAATGCACCATTTATCCCTACAATTTGTTTCCTATCCATTAACCAATCCTCTATCAATGCTAATATATATTACCCCCAACTCCATGAGCCCTTATCTTGCCTATTAATCTTCTGTGTGGCTCCTTACTGAATGCTTTCTGGTAATCCAAGTATACTACATCCACTGGCTCCCCCTTTTCTACCCTAATTACATCCTCAAAAAAACCCTAATAAAATTTGTCAAACACAATATGCCTTTCGCTGCTGAATTTCCCTTTCCGATGACGACTTTTTCTCATCATAACAATGCACATAGAAAAACATAGTAAGGGCTTCCTTATTAATAGATTCCTGCACTTTACTTACAACTGATGTCAGTCGAACAGGCCTGTAGTTCCCCATTTTCTTTCTCCTTCCTTTCCTCATAACAGTGCTACATTTGCTAACTTCCAATCTGTTGGGAGCATTCCAGAATCTAGGGAATTTTGGAAGATCACAATTTATGCCCTCATCATATCTGCGGCCACCTCTTAGAGAATCCTAGGAGGTACACCACCAAGTTCAGGGGACTTATCAGCTTTGTATCCCATTAATTTATCTAGTACTTTTTCATTACTTACATTTCATACTCTCATTAGGACCTTGGATCTCCACAATTTCCACAAAAGAACTCCCAGGCATCAGGTACTGAGAATTTGTCAGTTTTTAGTCTCTTAAATTTCTCCAGTACGTTTTCTCAGCTGAAATTAATTTCCTCACTTTTTAACCCCCATTTTACCCTCTAGTTCAGGTATGCAAATTGTGACTTCTACTGTGAAGACATAGACAAAATATTTTTTCAATGTCTGTGGTATTTCCTCATTTCCAATGATAATTTCTCCTCTCTCTACTTCTCAGGGACCAATGTTTTTTTAAGCCACATTCTACCTCTTTACGTACTTGTAAAAGCTCTTACAATCTGCTTTCATAGTGCTGACTTGTTTTTCTCATTCTTTTTCCCTTATCAACTTTTTTGTGGCCCTTTGCTGGTTTCTAAGAAACACTCCCAATCCTCAGGCTTACTATCATTCTTTTCAAGATTATAAGCATCTTTTAATCTAATACTATTCTTAACCTCTTTGGTAAACCACAGATGGATCTTTCTTGGTGAATTTTTTGTTTTTCAATGGAATGTATTTTTGTTGAACATTTTGAACTTTTAAAAAATGTTTCCCACTGTTTATTTGCTGCCATAACTTTTAATCTATTTACCTAATTAACTTGAGCTAGTTCTCATATCATACCTGTGTAAGTAGCTTTGTTTAGGTATAAGATTCTTGCTTGTGACTGGATTACGTTGCTTTCAAACTTAACATGGAATTGAATTATGGTGATCACTAGTTTCCAGTGGATCTTTTACTATAAGACTACTAATTAATCCCGCTTCATTAAAAAATACTAGATATAAAATAGCTTTCTCCCTATTTGGTTCCACAACATATTGCTCCAAAAAACTGTCATGAAAGCATTCTACAAACTCATCTTCAAGACTACCTTTGCCAATTTGATTGGTCCCACCTACTGAAGGTTAAAATCATCCACAATTATTATATTGCTTTTGTTACATCCAGCAATAATTTTGTGTTTAATGCTCTGTCCAACAGTATGACGACCATTAGGGGGCCTATAAACTACTCCCGCGAGCATTTTCTGACTCTTGCTAATCCCTATTTCATGATCTTCTAAGCCAAGATCTTTCCTCTTTAATGGCCTTATGTCACCCTTTATAAATCAGGGCTATGCTTCCCTCCTTTGCCATGTTGCCTGTCTTTTTGAAATAGTGTACACCCTGGAGTATTTATTTCCCAATCTTGGTCACCATATAACTACGTCGCTGTGATGATTTCAACCACCGTGTTCATCCATACTGTTAAAAATGAATAGAGTTCTGTTTGTTTTCTGTAATTAAACGGACCTATACATGAAGCCAAGATACAAGGCTAAACACTCAATCTAGCAAAGAGCCAAAATATTTCCTCAAATTTTTATGGTCAAAACTCATAATTTATGCACGTCTATAAATACTTCTATCGCGCCTTCATCCCTTGCCACGTTTATGTATTTAAGCCTCCCACAGCTCCACCCAGCCTCAGTTTATATTAATTTTGATCTTTAAGGGGAAAAAAATTTGCACCAGTTTGCTCCATCGTGCACTATTGTAACTCTACCTGGTATTGTTCAGTCTATCCTCGGGTGCCCACAAGCAATAAAATTCCTGCTACTCACCCAGTTAAAAATTCTACATTTGAATATAACAGTACTGCTAATCAACATTTTGGGCAAGAGAATAGAAATACAGATGGGAAAATCAATGTGCACAAATCAGTCAATAGGAAAGAAAGAGCAAAATAAAAGCCAGAAAGTGAGAGAACGCAGGGGGTGGGGGGCGCTGGTGGTGAGGGAAGGAAAGAGGAGCCATATGGAATGGGAAGAGTGAGGGACAGAGTGTGGTAAGACGGGGAGACAGAGAACAGGCGACAGATGTACAGACAGAATGAGAGAGACATACAGTCAGATAGACAAAATGGAGGAGGGACGGAGGCAGAGTCTTAAAGAATAGGAGAGAGTGAAGAGGGAAAAATATTGGAGAGAAAATTGAGGTAGAGGAGAAAGCTCAGGAGAAAGACACAGATCACAGGAGTATATAGATCTATCCAGAATCACAGAACAGACACAAAGCGGGTAACAGGGAAAAGCAGATAGAGAGGAGAGAGGAAGAAAGAGACAGGCAGGTGAGGGTAAGAGATCAAGATCACACAGCGAGTGCAGAGTATTGCCACAAAAGCTCCAAGGATACAAGAAAAATCAATTTACTTTTATTAACCTGCATTTTCCTTCTCACCTGGCAGCTGGTATCTGTGCATTCTCCTTTCCAGTTGGCTGTTTTGTTTCCACTATAGAAAAATAATAATTAATTCAATAATTTAAATAATTCTAAATTATTGAAAACAACTGTTCACTTTACATTTCACATTAGAATCAAACAGAGAATGAGTAGTCTGAATTTACACCAGCAGATGGCAGAGGCATCAAATACAGGATAATTGGCACACAATCAGCAATGTTAAATAGAAGGAGTTCTAACTGGGAAGAACTGGTAGCATTTAAAAAGGGACAGAACAGAATTTTCCTCAGTGCAAACACTGGGTCATGATTTCCAATAGCAGGGCATCAAACAACAACTATTGGTTAGACTTGCCCTTGCATTTTTAGATTTTTAAGTTTTTGCATGGCAAGTTGATATAAAAGGTTAAGTTTACAATGATGAAAATAAAGTGCCTGAAACCTGAGTGACAGGGCAAGCAACTGCATAGCACCCTGGCTAGATTAGAAAAGTTATGAAATTAACAGTACAAGGATTGAGAACAAAATGTAAGTTACGAATGAGATCCTCAGCTTTATTAAAAGAGGATCAGATTATAAAAGCAACAAAGTTATATTAAACTTTTATAAAGTAGTGGTTAGGCCTCAGCTAAGTGCTAAGGGTCACACTGAAAGGATGTCAAGGTCTTGGACAGGATACAGAAGAGAATTAACAGAATTGTATGAAGGAAGAGCCAATGCAATCATGATGGGCCGAATGGTCTCCTTCTATGCTGTATCATTTGATGAATTCAAATCAAGTACAGAAAGAGAAATAATGGGAGGGAAAGAAAGACTGAATTCAGAGGGGAGAAAAGACAAAAAAGTTTTTTTTTCATTTTTTAAATCTTTAGCAAGTAAACCCTGAACAAGTTAATTTTCATTAAGGTGAACTGGCAATATTTAACACATCACGTGATTAAAACAGTACTTGTACTTAAACTTAAACAGCCAAAATCAAAACTTTGGGAATTTACTTGTATCTACTGTGCAAATAAATCAAGTTCACACCTTTCAGTGCATTTTATTCGTGAGCCAGACACCAAGATATCATTTTCATAAAGTTAGCACAGAGCGGCACAATTTGGACAGTAACTTTTAGATATTTGAGTTTAACTACCCATTGGTGCCTTCTCCTAAAGTTATTGTACCATTTGCACATAAATAACAAAGTGCCATTAGCTTCACCATTATATTCACAGCAAATTATGGCCCAATATTGGAACATAAATGATTCCATCAACACTACATGTCTTGGCAATGTTTAATTGACTATAAAAATATTACACCTAACAAATGTGGAGCTTTAAGTATTTTACTAGTACTCAGGAACATGTCAGATTTACAGTGACTTTCTTCAAATATAGCAATCAGGGAACCTAATCATATTTTTGACAATTTAAAGCCCTAAAACTGCAGAAGGATCAGTCAAGCTGTCAGTTAATAGCCTGGACCTGAAAAAAAGTATTTGAAGGAAATCATTTTGCCCAAATATATTTAGCCAGCAAATCAATCTACTTTCAGGATAAAGGAATTCCTGTATTTTCTTTATAGATATACAAATTTGTAACTTGGAACATTTGAAGTAGTTGCTATCATTGAGAGTGTGTCCAGTGAAGTGAATACACCCATATCTGGGAAATGGGTGCATTAATAACAAATTGGCCATCCACTACTTTGTTAAAAAATAGACGGTACAAATACCATTGGTGCCCTCTACTTCCTTGCTGAAGTCTCGTAATTACATGCCATCAACATGGACTTCATGTAGTTCTGAGCAGTTTGGCGTATCCTTTACTTTCCACAAACTTTCTCATGAATTTTGAATTCTAACTCCCTGGCTCATTGCCGTCCTCAGTAGGGCAACTCCTAGCAGCCTTGGAAATAGTGCTTGGCTCACAGTGAACATTAACTGACAGGAGTCACTGATAGTCCAGTAGCCAGTTAGTGCACAATGGTCTGAAATATTGTTTGTGATTTTTGAAACTTTAACGTTGTCAGTTCAATTGGATGATTTCACCAAATCTGGGATTTTAATTGAAAGTGCACTCCAGCTCCAAGATCCATGCAAATGAAAGACTACAGAAATCTCCCTCTCACTCATGAAAAATAGGGCATGGTTGTCCACTGTCACCCAGTGTCATTTACTATCTTTAATAGGTTGGATGGCAATGGAAGGGTTGGAATACAAATGATTGCTCCAGTTATTTCTGGAAATGTCACACCTTTTCTTTTCAAATATTACGCTGTTGGTGAACTCTAGTGATTTTGTGCACTCATCTTCCATATTGAGCATTAGCTAAGCAAATAGTGGATAGAGTGCACATGAAACCTTACAGATAATATGTGGGATTGTAACTACAGGTTTCCTACATACTAAAGGCTCTTTAGTATTTCATTTCTTGTACAACACTTGTTCTTCAATCTCCAACACTATGAAAGCAATGTGTAAAAAAATGCCAGACATGGACTCCAATTTGTTCACGTGCCAGTTGCAATCCATCAGTGTTTAGTGTTATATTCTTGATAGCCAGTTGGTGAAGGAAGAATCCAAAGCCAGTCTTTACTTAGAATAGATTTATTCACATAGCGAAACATTACAGGTATATATCTCCTGACTCCACTCGCGCCTGTGTCACCATGTGTCTCTTTATAGATGCTCAAGTAGCCATCTAATCAATGCCTTCCACCTATATGCACTTTTAATTGATACAATTAACATATTCCTTTCTTCCTCTAACTAAAACTTTAACAGTAAATATGCAAAATCAGTATTTCAAAACAAATCAGAAAAAATATTTTTTTTTTACATATTCTGTACAAAGCATGACATTATGAGACGCCCCTCTTCCAGTACCCCCAACAATCTCTTTGTAAAAGCACTTATTTATGTGAAGCAATCAAATAAAATGGGTTGATGCAAATCATCAACTATCTTGGAGATTTCCTTTCTTCTCTCCAACATTTGTTACAATCCAGCATGATCATGTCATAATCATTTTTCGCTCATACTTTTTGTAGCATGTACGTTATTCCACAAAGAATGATTATCTATATAACATTCAATGGGCAAACTATCATCCTTTGTAAAGAATTTCCCCTGAAATATTTGACAAATAGAATTCCCATATTCACTGCTTTATTTCTGCAGCTAAAATACATTTAACAACCTAATTATTTCCTTAGCCACCTGGGCTAAAGGACAACATTTTCCATTTCACCACCAAAAATATTGTGAAACCCATTGCATTCGAATACCCATCCCTAAGGTTAGTATGAGAGGCATTACTATGAATAACTACTTTCATGTTCTTTGGGTCACCGAAGGATGGAAACATAAGTACACATTTCTCCATATTCATCTTTTTAATGTTTTATTATCCCTTAAAACACCCTTGACTTTAGGGTGCTTCATCGCAGTACTTTGTTCCAATACATGAAAACTAGCATCCTGTCTTGTCTGAGTACATAACCAATTCAACTGACCAATTAAGCTTAGCAACTGCTCTCTTTTAGTTGTGATATCATCTTTCTGTGATGACCTAGCATGATTAACCAGGATAGAAGTAATGTTCTCTAAATAGGATTGTTGATTCAAGTTACTCCAGACTTATTTGCTTAATATCTAAACCAATATATTTAAAAGCCCCTGAAACCTGATTTCCAATCTTAAGTTCCACTTTAATCTTATTTATAGCTCATTTCTCAAATTCCAGTACCACCCCATAAGAAATCACCAACATGCGCCATGGAGATGCCTGAAAGTTTTCCCTTTTGATAGCAATAAAAGATTAAGGGATTTTCTTTTGGTTAAATAAGGCCTACTATCAGCAAAACAGAGCCCACTGAAAAAAAAACACCTTCAAGGCATCATTCAGGCCATAAATGCATTTGATTAGTTTCCATAGTTTCCGTTCTGCATCACTTGTCTCTTTGGGCAGTTTCAGAAACACCCTTCTCTGAAATGTATCAACATGTAGAATTGCAGCTTTTATGTCAGTTGATTACACTCCCATGAATATGTGGCCAAAAGAGCTAAAAGGTCAGGATTACTTTTCCCACTCTAACATCTGTATTGCCCGATCTCTCTTCGAATCTCTGAGGAACTACTCTCACTTTAGCCTTACAAGTCTCAATCTGCACGGACTTTTTCAGTACAAATCCTTCTCTATGACAAGGCTGGCTGGCCCCATCAGGTACTTCAGAATAAACTCCAAATTGCTTCTAACTAACTAATTCAGTTTGTTCGGCTCTCACTAATGGCTCAGATCTTCCAGACAGCAGCAATGCTGGGCACATTGCTACTGTCGGCGAAGTTTTCTGCATTCCAATTATTGCACAGTTTCAGCCAATCCTGGCTGCAGCAGAAACAGTTGGTTGGATGGGTAGTCGAGTCAGGCAGTCGGATCGGGTTGGGGGAGAGGGGGTGGAGAAAAACTTTGGTAGTGGTGCTCAGTTCAGTTATGCTGGTTAAGCTCCGAATTATACCGGAAATTAAATTGTGTAACATTTCCAGTATCCAGTTAAGTCCCAAGTATCTGGCCTAAGTCTCCAACTCTGACCTTGATGTCTACCTCAGATGGTCTTATACAGTGCCTTAAAACTCCAAATTTTTCAGCAACCCCAGCCTTTACGAAAGCCCTTCTCCCTGTAAGCAAAGCATTCAAATGCGCAGAAAAAGTGGAACTAAGTGGAGTACCTTCCAGAGCAATCGTCCAGCACAGAAGACAATTTGCAATTTCTCCTATAGACCAATTGAGGGGGACTAAACCTTTCAACCAGCTGAAGCAAATTCTTTGTATGAAACACCCATGCCAGTGGAGTTGTCAACTTGCAGTTTGGTTGATCTAGGATTTTATGTAGCACTTTCAGCTGTCATATTCATGACCATAATGTTCATGTTTTCCCACACCTCTAACTCATTGTTAGCAAATTCCCCTCCATTAGCAGTCAAGAACTTAGCTGGTGCCCCATGTCCAGATCCTATCCATTTCTGTGTGACTTTTATCTATTTTAAGGCTTTTGTCCCTGCCGTGTATAATTGTGGAAAGACTAAAACCGGGGGTTGACATGTCAATGAAATGTAGAATAAAAATGTCCTTTTTCATACCTTTAGATCCATGGAAACTCATGAAAGTCAAATGCAAATGGAAGGTTTAGTGGGATGTGGTGCCCTCCAAATTTTTTTTAGAAAACAAATATCACACTTTGCAATAACCTCAAAGAGGCTTATATACGCTTCATCAATTACACATGCATCTATTGTCACAAAGATTAAAAATTCTGAAGATGAGCAAATTGTCTGGGAAACTTTAGAAAATTTGCCTTTTTTCCCCTCTGATTCTTACCATCTGATGCCAGTAATACTTCATCAGGTACTGGTAGGGGAATGCAATAATGCCGAGTAAACTGCAGATTTTATTTTTAATTCATTCATGGGATGTGGGTATTGCTGGCTAGGCCTACATTTATTGCCCACCCATAACTGCCCTTGAGGTGGTGGTGGTGAGATGTCTACTTGAACTGCTGCAGATCCACTGACTTTCCAAAAAACAATGGCTTTATCATGCTCCATGTCCAGTTTCATTTGTGCCTTTTTCACAGAAGGCTTACTCAACAGCAAGGATATCTTACCAGAGACTACATCGGTACTGATAAAGTGGCTTACCCCAGCTATTTTGCATGGAATCACCACTCTCTTAGTGGCCTCAATGTGTTGTCATCAAACCTAAGTAGAATTTGCATACTCCTTAATCTACAATGATCCTCACTGCTAAGCGAATCTAAGCAACATTTTAACAAATCTGTTCCACATACTGTCGAGATACAACTGCTAACACAGCACAGTTGAATGAATCCACTACTATCACACATCACCAGATTAAAGCTCCTTGTGACTAGTAAAATTCATTCTGATTAATCATCATCACCATCTTCAGCCTCAGAATTCTCTGCATCATATGTCACTTCAAAGACCCTGATTTTTTTGCCTTGGGCGGTTCATCGCATAATGATATTTTGAGTCACAACTGAAACACCTGTTACCTATTCCCCAGGCATTTCTAGAGTTTATTAACCTATTATTGCTGGTCCAATCCTATATTCTGCTGTGATATCCATACCTACTAAAGGTGCTTTCACCCCAATTCTTCCTATCTATAACTGTTTTGTCATACTGACACCTATATCCAGTATCTGGGTGATCTCGAAATGCAGCAGAGTCCTCTATTCTTTGTGACATCGCAGAATATGCCATTTTTTCCCAAGGCTGCCAAAATGATTGCTCCTATTGTCATGAAAATGTGACAATTTTCATAATACTATGATTTATTGTAAATGTAGGTTAGTAGTGGGGTTTGGATTAGTTTGTGTGGATGTTTGCAAGTGAGGGGTGGGGGTGGATTTAATTGAATTGCACGCAGCTAGTCTGTGATTTTTGAGTGATCAAAGGGAAGTTAGGTTCGAAATGCTAAATACATAAACATGCCTGAAATTTTAGAATGCAAGTTGTGAAGTAACATTTACATTTTTGGATAAACTAGAGTAGTTGAAATTCAAGGAGATGATGAGATGTTACACCTAGCCATATGAAGCTAGGTCAAACAGTGTGTTTATTTATCCCAAAAGTTACTAATTATATAAGTATGAAGGAAGATTTATATTATGGAAAAAGTTGCAACGATATATTGGAACAATGGAATTTACGTTAAAAAGGAAGAAACATGCATAAAGGAGATGAGGTTATGTGTAAGGAAAAATGAATTCTAAGATCTAACAAGTGTGAAAAGCTCCAGCCTCTATGAATTAAGTTGCTGTCTATAGGAACTGAAGCTAAGAAAAGTCACTGTGAATATCACTGCCCAGGGTATTGTGTGCTTTGCCTGGGTCTGTCGAAATCTATTTTGTTTTATTGTTGCCTTAATGGAGGTGTAACTAGGAGTCAGATTAATTAGGGGATTTAAGAGTTATTATAGCAGTAATTTGTGGACCTATATATGTGCTTAAAATCTTTTCTTCTATTAATAAATGTTTAATTTAGTTTTGTAGAGAACCTTTAAGTCTTGGTGGGCTCATCACTGCTGAATTCAAGGCACACATCTTGAAATAAAGTACAAATTGGAAAACAGTTGTGGCAGCCGTTTCAAGTTTCCCCCTCAGATTTGAGTAGCTTGGCATTTACCATCCGCTGTACCATAACACCTACAGGACTTTTCTTGAAGGAAGCAGCTATCAGTTCCAACAGGGAACCTTTTGAGAACCAAACCCCCAAGTATAACAGGCCTAACACTCACACTCTTAAAATTTTAAAACTGGGCAATGACCTTTTAAAATGGCAGAAGCCATGTCTCGACCCGCGAACAATAAGAGCTATTTGGCAGTATCAAAGAAATTTGCATCTCGTTATCTCTGGAGACCCAAACAACCCCACTGTGGGCTGCAGAGACCAAATTAAAGGGGAACTATACAAAGGCCATTTGCATTTCAGAACCCAGGCTGGCCAACCTGAGTTTACTAGTATGCTAGGACAAAGAGCCTTGCAACCTTCCCTCCAATTCTTAACGGCTGGGACATTTAACAGCCTTGGGGAGCCAGATGAGTTATAAACATTCTTTGTCAATGGTGGTGTACAGAGATGGGAGTCATCTGAAATGAACCTCTAGCTGGGAGAATCAGTTATACAGTGGGTAGGATAGGATAGGGATGGTAGGAGGGATGGTAGGATAGGATAGGATAGGATAGGATAGGATAGGATAGGATAGGATAGGATAGGGATGGCTGGATAAGATAGGGTAGGATAGGGTAGAGTCTTACTGTACTGCAAAGCTCAGTCTGCCATGTTTCCATCTGCCTAAAAACAGCACAGAAAAGGGGCACTTGTCCAGGTTTGAATGCCTGGCCCCATCTGTACTGTTTCTACTGCAACTTGTGTACCATCGCCTAGAAGACTAGTTCATTTCCACTATCCCTTCATGGAAGTCGACTCTACTGGAAGAGTGAATTATCCAGCATCAGCTCTGCCTGCTGACCTCTGTGAAGGAATAGACCATTGGACTTTGATTCTGGACACACATGAAACAATAATTCTTTTCTATGGTTTTTGCCCTCTAAATCTCTCTCTCCCCCTCTTATATTCTATGAGTGAAAAGGAGGCCATGTTACTACCCTCCCCCCATTGTTTGCGTGCTAATAAACTAACCCTCAGCGTTCATCCTATCACAAGTTTGCTGTGGGGTTATTAATTGAAACCAAGGAGTTGGGAAAAATGCCGTCCACTTTTAAAGGGGAAGCAAATTAAAAACACCTGTTTACAGACAGGTGGAGGGAGGAGAAATCAGGGCTGTTTAAATTAAACCCCTCCTGTCCATAACATCAGTTAGAACCAGGAATACATCCATATAAGGCACCCTTGCACATTCCAGCAATTTAAATACTAATAATAAACCATGCATCTCCAAATTGAATTTCTTCAGTCTTTTAGACAGTCTGTTAAAGTCCATGATATATTCCTCCATAGAATGACTGTCTGTCAAAGTCTGTCCATGCCATTAGGTACCCAATAAATAATCTTTGCAAATTTCATTCATGACCCCCAATAGAAGGTCCAAACCTTAATTAGTATCCAACCGGCAGGCATCCAGCTCAAAGTACCTTGCTTCTCATTTTACTTTTGTTAGGAAGTGATAATGCCAAAGGCATACATCCCTATCAAGGAGAAAAACAAGGAACACGTGTCCACATATCCACTTCATTCTTCTACTGGTCATGTGGTTTAGACACTGAAAACATCAGAAGGTAATCATGTCCTGACAATTTAACACTTGCTTTCGCGATTTTTCCACAATAGCCATTAGGATTGTAATCGCCTGTTTGAAAATTATTTTCCCTTTAAGTTTCCAACCTTCACCTTTAGGCAACCATTCTCTGCTACCATGTTATATTCCTATTCATCAGTTGAAGGAAGAATCCAAAGCCAGTCTTTAAATGGAGTATTTATTCACAGAGTGAAACATTCAGTGCTTATCTCCTGACTCCTCTTCCCTTTTGTGTCAGGCAGTGAGTGTGTCTTCATATGTGTTCAAGTAACTTTGTAATCAATGCCCAGCACCTGTATGTACTTAACTTCAATTGATACAATTAACACTTAGGTTTCTTAATCCCTCACATTAATGCCTAGGAATCACTATTTTCCATGTTCCTCAGAAACCTTATCAAAATACTACGAAAATTCATGAAAAGAAATTTTAGAAGTCAATCATTTTCTGCAAAATTCGCAAGTGTTTGTGAGCAGACTGAGTTGCTAAGTGGATCACTGATACATCCCTTGGAAAGATTTCTTCATAATCATGCACTTGGGTCATAATTTTATAAACTGAATCTAATTCGATATTCATCAGGGTTATACCATGGTAGTGTAAAATACGTTGCACACATAAAAATGCTAAATTATGCATCAGAAGCAACTTACCTTGCTGAATGGAGGCATCCAGAAATGGCCTGGATTAAAAGAAAAAGTGATTGCATAGTATTGATAACCACGTACAAACTCTCAACAGTTCAAACATGTTTAATGTCAGTACTTTAAAAACGCATGTGTAGACAGTGTTTTGTGAAGCTTGCTAATTATATATATCAGCTTCCTATTGGCAGGCAACAGAGTAGTCTGAAAACACGAGAACAAATTGTGCAGATTCTAGTCTTGCATATTGGGAACAATGAAGTTTTCTTCAAAATTGAAATGGACTAGGAGTTTACCCATTAATGGTTAAAATGCTTTAAAGTCTTCACTGAGATTTATAAATCTGTTACAACCACTGGCTTTTGAAGCACTCTCAATTTTTAGCAATTTTAGTAAAGATGGATAATTCTGAGATTACTAGCAAGGGTAGTATTAAGCAATTCTTATTGAGCAAGTTAAATCTCGCCCATAAATATTCATATTAGTCCTTTCTTACAACTATGTACAGTCTACAATGCCAGCAATTTCTAGAGTTAAAAGGAATTAACATCCTCTAGTGAAGTTGCCCTGCACAAACTTATTCAAACGTTTACTCACAAATGTTCCCTCTACTGTATTAAAGTAATCCTGACTGGATACCTTGAATATCCACTATGGTTTGTGATTCGAGGGCTCAGAAGTAGTTACTTACAAAGCAGTTCAGGAAGTAATTCTGCAAAAGGGATTTCTTGAATTCTTCCATTTCACCACTAAGCACTAGCCAGAAGGTGATCCAAGTAAACAAAGAATCTCATTCTATTGCATCAAATGTATCAACGATTGCAAGATAAGTGGTCTCTTATAAAATGGTTGTGAAGCAGCTCAACAAGAAGCATAGAAGTTATAAACTATAGTGTCAACAATGACTTCTGCAGTTAACTAATAAGAACTGACATCAATGCAAAGAATTAAATAGCCTCAAAACTCAACTAGTGCCTGTCAGGAGCCAGGGTAATAAATAAATTAGGAGTCATGGGATAACAAGAGATTTATATGCATCAGTGAGCCACCCACTTTTCTCCAAAACCCAGTGGCTAAACAAAGTCTTAGAGCCAAAAGATGACCTCCTGTACATCATATTTTTCACGTTATACCAGCTTCATATGGAAAATTAGTTTTTTTAGTTTGATGGTCTGGCAAGTACTGTTTTGCAGCAACACTCATGATGAGACTTATGTCATTAAACTGTGCAGCTCATCATCTGCACTTGATTCATCATAGGAACTGAAACGTACACTTAAAATTAGGCTTCAGGGGAAAGTTTACCTCTTTATTACAAATATAATCTTTGCCTTTTGCTCCAAAATCTTTTTTAACGTTGCATTGTCATAATCTGAAGGGTGCTTAAAACACACGCCATCAGGAAGTCCTTGTATTGCCACAGCAGCTGGGTCCTTCAAGATTTTGTCATATGGCACAGGGTTTGGAGTAGGTTTCCCAAGAGCTTTACCTGAAATTAGATAGAACAGAGACAATGTAACAAACAAGGTAGAAAAACAAAAGCACAAAGATATCTTTTGAGATTTGTAGTAACAAGATTGGCTGAATGCTGAAAGGTCTGATACTTTAGACACCAAAATCCTGGATTGAAGAGTCCACATATATACTCTTGGATACAATAAAGTACAGTAATAGAATGAAATTAAATTCTCTTGGTTTTATACAACTAGTTCTAGCACTAGCAAGAACCTTGCCATGAGCAGATTCATTATCTGTAAATCTTAACAGTATCTTGAGGAAACAAATCCATGCCTGGAAATGGGGCCCACAAAGTAAATACAGTAATGAATTATGCTGATTACCGTGTATGATTTTACCTTGGTTGGTTTGATTTTTGTTAACTCATCCACAGTGTCTGATCAATACCACTCATTATTCACTATAAATTTCTGCAATTTTGTAGTTTGTAATTTAATACAACCAAAATCGAACCAACCAAGGTAGAGTGACACTCAAGTATTGTCTGGAAATAGTGTTAAAGTAAAAAGAAGTTCCACTAAAGATTTTCTGATTGAAAAGCTTCCAAAGATAAAACACTAAATTACTGTAATGAAAGTATAATAGCTTTCATAATATTTTTCTGGTTTACTGTGAAGGAGGTTTGTGGGGAAAGTATAGTTGATTCTGTCTATGTGATTTAATTACATTTAGAGTCAAGTAGACTACAAGCTTAAAATCAACAAAAGAAGCTATGTGCTTGACATGTTGAATAAACATGGATGCTAGCTTAGCATGTAACGTGTGATGGGAATTTGCATTTTTAGATAAATGAAGGGATTGTTGGATTTCAAAGGGTTCCTGGTTTGTTTACAACTAGCCAGATAAGCAAGGCTAAGGAGTGTGTTTATTTTTCCCCAAGGTTACTGGCAAAATTGGCAACATTAAAGTTTTTATATTTATGAGGAAGATACAGGTTCATAGATATATGGAACAACAGAATTTACATATTAAAAAGAAAGCACACATATATATATATATATATATATATATATATATAAATAAAGGAAAATGAAAGGCTATGTGGAAGAAGGCCATGTAAGATCTAACAGGAGTATATGAAATAGCCTTAATGAAGCCACCAGTCATTTGTGCATATGTCTGCTATATAACGAAACTAAAGTTAGGGAAAGGCCATTTGGAATTCCACTGTCAAGTGGGTATTGTGTTAACTTGTTGGTTCTGTTTTAAATCTAAAATCTATTTTGGACTGTTGTCTTAAATGGAGTGTAACTAGGGGTCAGGTTAATTAGGAATTTTAGGAGCTATTACAGTAGTAATTGTAGTCTTATGTGTGTGCTTGAAATCTTTTATTTTGTTAAAAATATTTTAATTTAATTCTTAAAATCTCTAATTGGTGGACTTATTACTTCTGAATTCAGTGCACACATCTTCTCGTACAAATTGCAAAACCATTGTGATTAGAGCGACCAAGTTTCCCTTGTGGATTTTGTCTGCCTAGCACACATCATCTGCCACGTCATAACAATTACAAAATTGCAACATTTTAAGGAAAAGCTAACTATGTAATAAACACAGATTTCTAAGTGTATGTAAATACCAGAGAAGATCAATACCAATCAGGAAACACCTCAAAAAGGGAACTGATATTTTTATATCGTCCTTGTTCACATGGGAAAGCTGTAAGAAATGGAAATCCAAGATTTACACATACTCCATCCCTGTCACTCCAGTATGCTGCCAGTCCCTGTTGGATCTATGGGAGGGCCAGCAGGATAGAAGCACACATTTTTTACTTGTAAAAGAAAACACTTGGAACTCCTTGCACACACTTGCTGCCAACAGCACACTATGTAGACAATATGAAGCATGATCTTATAACCAAAATGAAAAATTTCTTGAGACAATGATAACTTTCACTCCCATGGGAATTATAGCCGTTCTTATTTTTAAAATGAACACTGAATTAATGGCAAAGTATTGATTTGAGTGAAAAATTCATTCATAACTTACATTTTTACTCAGCAACTAGAATAATCCACCAAACAAGGTAGTCAAGGCAAGCACATTGGGCACAGTCAATCAGGGAAGCTATTACCAGGCATTCATATTCTAAAGCAGTAAACTACAATTAACCAAATACTTCAAACTTTTTCTTCAAAAATATATCCTGAAGTGAACAAGGAACAGGCAAACCTCAAAACAGTGATGGTACAAAACCAAGCCAATAAAAAGAGAAATTGGCCAAATACAATTTCTGTGGATTTTTTTAAATGATTTTATATATTTTAAATGTGTACACATTCCCAGTCAATAAGAGAGAAAAGAACATTCATTTTTCACAAATTCAAAAGCAAAATACTTCAGCTGTTAGAAATGGGGAGTTATAACAGAAAACACTGGGAACACTCAGCAGGTTCAGCAGCATCTGCGAAGAGAGAAACAGTTAACATTTCAGGTCAATGGAGAAAATGTTAACTCACTCACTCTCTCCACAGTTGCTGTCTGACCTGAGTATTTGCAGCATTTTGTTTTCTTTTTCTTATTTGTCCAAGAGAGATCCTTGGTTTCCAAGAGTACATGTGCTAGATTGCAGCTGCCTCTTGGTGCAAATGTAGTAAAAGTGCAACTTAACAGAATGGACTGAAAGCAAGCAGGTCTTCAGAGTTAAGCAACAAAAAGGAAAAGGACAGCTGCATTTATTTTATAATTATACAGAAAAAATTGGACTTTCAAAATTAGTTAATTTTGGGGGACTCTTGCCAGCTGGAATCAAATGAGTGGGTCATCTATCCTGTTCAGTTCCCATAGCGCACAGAAGGGACACAATCTGAATGAGCTCCATTACAAACGACAAATCGAGAGAATCTAGGCTGTGGAGTACATAGCCACTAATTTAGTTTCCTATGATTTCAACTTTCAGCTACCTTGCAGGATTGCCTGTTGTCATGGCCTTCAATATTGCAATCAAGCTAAAAACAAAAGCAAAATACTGCGGATGCCAAGTCTGAAATAAAAGCATGGCAACATCTGAGAGAGAAACAGTTTCAACAGAGAGTCCAATATGGCTAGAGCCATATTGGACTCAAAACATCAACTGTTTCTCTCTCCACAGATGCAGCCAGACCTGCTGACTTTATCCAGCACTTTGTTTTTATTTGCAATCAAGCTGGTCTTGGTTACACTACATCATTATACTTGAAAGCAGTACAGTAGGAGAATTTGTAATTTCTTTACAATGTCTGTGGAATCTGTAATTGGTTTTAAGCATGTTTGAAAAGCAGTTTTAACAGTTTGCATCAATTGTATTGGGATCAATTGTAATTTTCTTGAATAAGGATTACTCGTCCCAGGGACCCTTGACCTGGAAGCAGCATTAACAGGAAGGAAGTTAGTTAACATGAAAAAGCCTTGTGGCCAGACACAAAGAACAGCTGCAGAGGGGAAAACAGAAAAGGCACATTTATTTATAAGGAGCTGTGTGTGTAATACAGTTAAATAGAATAGAAACCCAAAGACAGGTTAGAGCAGGGATTGCAAATTGAACAATTTTAGGTTGCCCAATTTTTGGGTAATTTTAATTTTCAGTTTTGCCAGACCCAGTCAGACTATTTAATGGGGTTTAGTAAAGGGTTAGATAAAGGAATCTCTGGGGAATCTGTGCCATCAGGACTGTCCTAAACCTAGCTAAGGTGGTTCCGCAGGAGTATGTCATTTGGATAACAATAGTCTCCGGAACCTCAAATGGAATACGGCACCAGGTGAATGCAACTCAAGGGCCGAATCAATTAAGTAGGAAGCGAAAGATCCTATATACCAGAGGCAGAGTTAGAGAACTGTGAAAGTGCAAGTCGTGCCACGTCTGTGGGAAGTGATGTGGATGCTTGTGGTTCTAAGATGCATCTTTGTTTTATTGAATGTTGAAAGTTAAATGTATCTTTTTATTTGAAGTATCATTTGGCTTTAATTCATGTTTAATATAAATCATGATCAATGCAAATTAAAGTAAAAGTTATAAAGAGTGAAATTTTGCTGGTAATTTATTCATCTGGGGGTCATTTGGTAAGGTTCGTTATTTTGATTTATGGTTACCCCACACATTGTTACAATCAACAGCATAATGCAGCCTAATAATGAGGACCTAGCCCTTGAAGCTCACTCAGGTGAGTACATTATTTCCCTCTACTAACTTGAGGTGTATTTCAATTAAAAATACATCTATTAGATTACCTTCTGTTGCAATATCAGTTTAAGAGATTAGGCTGTTATGAAGGTGTACTATATAGAATATTAATTCATAATGCCATCTGGAGATCAATATACTGAACTTTTTGAAAAGAACATTTTGTGCTAAACAAAAGGCAATGGCCTAAAGCAACTATTAAGTTGCATTTGTGAAGGGCACAAGCTACATCATGGAGACAAAGTTACAGAGCTCTCAAGAGACAATGGTCCAGGTTGAAACAAGAAATCACGTGACCAAGCTCCTGGGTGCAAAATACATTGGAATGGATTTGAACTGAGAGATTGTCACACATACAGTAGGGGCAATAACCTTATCAACCTCTCTCTCGGCAAAGCTGAACCCTGTTTGAATTTTGAAAACCACCAGAAGGCTTCATTGCTGCAAATGGAGTTCTTAAAAGTAGGATTCCAACTCAACACAACTGTCTTCAAGAGAAGGGAATCAACCAGTCATGACTGCAGAGCGATGTCTCAGTGAGAAACCAAAGACCCAGCAGCCTCTATGGAAAGTGACACTCTAGCTCTGAACAAGCATTCGGACAATCTGGGATTAATTTTTTTGAATTTCTCTTTTTTTTTTAAAAAACTTCACCAAATTTTAACATCTGATACTCCATGAAGTTTTATTTCTTTTTGTGCATGCCGGGGAACTTGTGCATGTGTTTTTTGCATTAGTGGGAAGATGGCCATTTTTGTACATTTTTAAAGCTGTTAATAATTTCTGTATCCTTACCACAGTGAACTTTAGTAATACAACTAACGCCTTTCTTGTTAACTCATGGAATCTGGCTGGCTTAACTGTGTATAGGTCAGTGTAAGAATTAGGTACATATTGAATGTGACATGACATTTTTAAAATTGAAACTCTATTATAATCAACCCAGGGGTGGAACAGAGAAAGGAACCAGCTCATTCCTACCCTGGCCATAACAATGCATAGTGTACAATGTGTCACCGAACGGAATGACGTAAAACAACACATGACTAGCTGGGTGTGTGCATCCACACACTGAGCTCTCTTGTGACTTGTATATATTAGTACTGGTCTTCAAATTAGTGCTAGTCTTCAAATTAAAGAATTTAATTATTGTTTACCAGTCCTGTGTGTAATTGATGAGTTTGCGTGAAGAAAGCAAGTAACGCAACACCGTGGTGGTGGTATAAATTTGGAAGACTGAGACCACGATGCAGAGATAAAGATGAATTTCATCAGCAGAAGCCACAGACAAGATCTGGTGCAAGAGAGACTGTCGTGCAGCTAAGGCAGAGGCTGTACAGTGAAACCTCAGGAGGCGGAGTCCCTCTAGAAACAGGGCTCCGACAGAACAGCAAGTACCTGATTTGAAGGGTAGATGAAAAGTGTAACTAACAAGTCAGTTCCCAGGGTCACACTGTGCAGTTGGTCATGAGTTGGGAATAGCTGTGGGGCCATTGAGGCATCCTCGGGTGCAGTTGCCGCACAAAACTGCTTCATGGTTGGGGGGGAGGGGGCTAAGGATGAGAAGTATGTGAAACAGAGTGACCGTGCCACTGGGCTGAGTATGGTGAAGGCCTGAATTACAGGCAAGAGGGAAAAAAAAACAGCTGCAGCATTGCTGAAACTCTCGGCGGATAGATTCTAAATCCTCTGCAAATCAGGAGTGTCTACAAGAGACAAGCAGCAAGAGGAAAATGACCACCAAATTCCCATCATGAATGGAAGATCACAGATGTCCCATCCGAATTTAGGTGGAATTAAGCTTTTTAGCTTTATCCATCACAGAACCAGATAAACAAGCGGTGAAAATAAGGATAGTCATAGGAAATGAGGGGGCTCCATAGAGTCAACATTTCAAACCTGTGAGGAGAATCAGAAAAACCCTGTTAAGCTGAGGAACATACCAGAGGCTCAGCTGCCAAGGTGAACTTCAGAATACACCAATTGGAGCCGATGGTTTACAGACAACAACCACAAGAATTAATTAGTTCGTCAGGAGGTACCATGATAAGGAGGTGATTTTTCAGAAGCTGAACTGTCTGAACAGACGATGGAGCTAGTCCTAGCTTCAAAATCGATTGAAGCTTTCAATAAAGATCTTTTGGAGCAAAAGAAGGACAAGGTTTTGACACACTTCTAAAAGATTGCAAAAAATATGAAGCCAATGTAGCTGAACAACAACACCTGCAAGCACTGGGTGTGGCTACAAGTATTGGTGCAGCTACCAAGACAGAAATTATGCAAACCATCTGGGAAGTGGGGTCTCCTGCACCCACTGCAAAGATGTCCTGTGTTCCAAGACCTTGACAAGGCATGCGGGTTGAGATTATTGGACACGTCAATGCAGGAAATCCAGTTCCTAAAATGGAACTAGAGACTACAGTAAGACATAAAAAGAAAAAATACATGCAACATACTGGCAGCAACAATAGGGAGTGCGCCAGAGACCAATATAAATGCAGGCACATAAGGTTAACCGCAAAATACTGCAAGTGCTGGAGATCTGAAATATAAACAAAAATGCTGGAAAAATTGAACAGGTGAGGCAGCATCTGTGGAGAGAGAAACAGAGCTATTGTTTAGAGTACAATTTGATTCTCCTTCAGAGCTGGAGAGTGTGACAGGTTTCATGCTGCTTAAAAAAAAGGGTGGATCAGATGGAGCAAAAGAGGAGGCCAGAGACAGGTTAGAGATTGGGCGAGATAAATGACAAACATGTCATGGAGCACAGGCAAAGGGAATGGTAATGACAGTAGTAAAGACACAAAGCTTGGTCAGAGTAGGTGATAATAGCACAATAAAGGTCAGCACTGTCTGAAAGCAAAAACATGAGAACAAAATATACACTGGGTGCTCGGGAAACAAAATAAAAATGGAGGACCTGCTCCTCCCACCCGCTTTTTTTTTAAAAAACAGCATAAAACCCAATCACATACTACCTCTCTCCAGTTCCAAAGGATAGTCATATTGGACTCAACAGGTTAACTCCATTTCTCTCTCCACAGATGCTGCCATGAATTTTTCCAGCACTTCGTTTTTATTTTATATAAAAGGTTAGTTGCAAGGCAGACCAAGGTGAGGAATCAGAGTGGAGAAATCTTCAACTAGAAAGTGAACAGGCTTCCTACACCGTGAATGTGACACAATGGGCGCTTGGTGTGCAGGCTCGGTGGGGGCAGTCAGGAAGCCAACCGCTGCCTGCAACTGGCACCATCTGCGATTTCATGCTGACGGGCCAATTAAAGCCCACCCAGCATGGAATGCATGAAGCAGTGCTCAACGCCACCTGTGCAGATTGGGGGGGGGGGGGGGGGAAAGAGGGCAAGTGGGCCAAGCACGAACTTCACGCATGCGCGCGAGTGAGTGCTTCATAAGCTCAGAGACACAGCGCTGCCTCAGGGAGATGAAACACTGTTTAAATAAAAATGTCATAAAACATGTCCCTTCACGTGATGTCACATGAACAGGGACAGTTTTTAATTCAAGTGTAAAATTTTAATTTGATTTTTATTTGCTTTAGGAAACCTTATCCCGCCCCATGGATGATGTTTCCTAAAAAGTGCAAAGGCCGCTTGGCCTTTTTGCCTGCCTGCAACTGTTAGGTTGGACAGGCAGTGTAAATTTGAATTTAATTACCTTTTTAATGGCCTTAACAAGCCTTTTAATTGTCAGCAGGCATGCTAACATCAGGACGCTTGTCCCGATGTCATTGCGTGTCTTTTTATGCTCGGCCGGGTCGGGCGTGTGCCCATCCACTGATCTTAATATTCTGCACAATATGCTGAAGTCACACATTTAGAGCCTTTGCTACTATCAGCATCACATGATCAACGAAAAGCAGCAAACATGCACTCACCGTTAGAAGTTGACACGGGGCAAATACGAACATTTTGCCAGTCAGAATCCTGAAGGGCATTTATCTGGACCTAGATGTAATCAACAACCAACAAACTGACTGCATATAATGGGTCACCCATCCATTGCACCTTTACATTTACATTGAAATGCAGCTACAGCAAGTCTGCATGGACGCAAGTATTGTAGCTGGTGGACACCAGTGGATCAGCTATAGCAGGGTTACTGGCGTGTACGGAACTCAACATTGCGAGCATAAACGAGATCACCAAGATACCAATCACAGAAGAGGCCAGGAATAATCTCACGTAGTCAGTCCACGACCTATAACAGGTGTACCCCAGACAGATCTGATGCTAAAGGAAATTTCAGAGGTGATGCTGTAGTACTCCACAGAGAAGACGGAATCCTGATTGACCCTCCTGGAAAATGCAACATTCACATACAGAAACTTAAGATTTAGTTGGATGACATGGAGCAGAACGGCATTATCCGGTGTGTGCATCAGTACGCCGATTGGTGCAGCTCCGTCAGGTGCGTACTGAAACAAAGATGACAAAATCCAGGTATGCTTGGACCCAAGATGTCTAAATCTCACTTTAAAAAAAGAGATGCCCACACAAGATTTCAACATTAGAGGAACTGAATCCCAAATTCACAGGAGCAATGTTTTTCTCCAAGTTACACAGCACACACAGGTATTTGTTGGTTCATTTGGCAGAGGAATCTGAAGCAATCAGAACTTCTGGGACACCATTTGGAAGATACTTCTTCCTTTTGGTTTTTCCATTAGTCAGGATCTGTTCCACAAGTACATGGACAGAATTAAAGAAAATGTTCCCGGATGCGTATTTATTGCTAATGATATTGCTGTATTGGGCAAAACCAAAGAGCATAATCAAAATTTACAATCACTAATGACAGCAACTCATCGTGAAGGGCTCGTCTCCAACAGCAAAAAATACCAGGTGAGGTGACAGTCATATTAATTTTTTTTTGACTATTTATTCAAGTTCCAGGATATTTTGAACCGATCAAGAAGTAAGATTTAAGGCATACAACATATGCCTAAGTCCACAAGACCAAGGGGTCTTGCAGAGATACGAACATAAGAAATAGAGCCTGCTCCGCTTTTCAATTGGATCATGGCCATTCTTCTAACTCAATTCCACTTTCCTGCACTATCCACATATCTCTTGATATCTTTATTATCTAGAAGGCCATCAATTGCAGTCTTGAATACACACAGCCCTCTGGGGTAGAGAATTCCAAAGATTCAGCAGCCTCAGACAAAATTCCTCCTCACCTCAGTCCTAAATGGCCTACCTCTTATTCCAAGACTGTGTTCCTTGGTTCTAGAACCTCATTCCTGCCCCGCCCCTCAATGCCCGCAGCCAGGGGAAACATTCTTCCTGCATCTACCCTATCGTACCCTTTAAGAATTTTGAATGTGTCAATCAGATCACCTCTTATTCTTCTAAACTCTAGAGAATATAGGCCCAGACTCACCAATCTTTCTTCGTAGGATGACAATCCTGCCACCTCAGGGATCAGTGTGGTAAATGTTCACGGCATTCCCTCTACAGCAAGTATATCCTTCCTTAGGTAAGGAGACCAAAACTGTACACATTACTCCAGGTGCAGTCTCACCCAGGCTCTATACAACTGCAGCAAGATATTTTTACTCCTGTGCTCAAATCCTCTTGCAATAAAGGCCAACATACCATCTGCCTTCCCAATTGCTTCCTGCAACTGTACGTTCACTTTCAGCGACTTATGAACAAGGACATCAAGGTTCCTTTGAACACCAACACTTCCCAATCTCTCATCATTTAAAGAAACATTCTGCATTTCTGTTTTTCCTACCAAAGTGGGTAACACAGTTTTCCACATTATATTCCATCTGCAATGTGCTGCCCGCTCACTCAGCCTGTCTAAAGCCCCTTTTGTAAAGTCTCTTTGTATCTTCCTCAGCTCACATACCCATTTGTGTCATTTTGTATCATCAGCAAACTTGCAAATATTACAATTGTTCACCACATCCAAATCACTGATCAAGATTGTGAATGGCTGGAGCCCAAGCACTAATCCTTGCAGTACTCCAGTAGTCACAGCCTGCCAACCTAAGAATAACCTGTTTATGCCTACTCTGTTTTCTGTCCATTAACCAATTCTCAACCCATGGCAGCATATTACCTCCAATCACATGTGCTCTAATTTTGCTTACTAACCTCCTGTGTGGGACCTTATTGAAAGCTTTCTAAACTGCCAAATATGCCACTTTTTTCCCCTTCGTCTATTCTGCTCGTTACATCCTTAAAAAACTCTACCAGGTTTGTCAATTTCCTCTTCGTAAATCCATATTGATTCTCCTAACATTATTTTCTAAGTGTCCTGTTATCGCGTTCTTTATTCTAGCATTTTCCCTACTGTCAGGCAAATAAGCCATTTTCTCTCTCCTTCCTTTCTTGAAAGTGGGGTTATATTTGCTCCGTGAAGTCTGCAGAAACCATTACAGAATCTAGAGTTTTGGAGAATGGCCACCAACACCATCTCTACAGCTACCTTTTTCAACACTCTGGGATATAGATCAGGTCCAGTAGATTGATCAGCTTTCAATTGCATTAATTTCTCTAGTGCCACTTTCTTTTATAATACTAATTTCTTTTCAGTTCTTCATTCTCACTAATCCCTTGGTTCTCTTGTATTCTTGGGTGTTTTTTTGTATCTTCCTCCATGAAGACAAGACACAAATTATGTTTAGTTTCTCTGCCATTTCCTTATTCCCCAATATAAATTCTCTTGTCTCTGCCTGTAGTGGGCCCACATTAGTCTTCGCTAATCTTTCCCATTACAGTCCACTTTTGTGTTTTCTATAGTTTACTTTCATATCCTATTTTCCCTTCACCAGTTTCTTGATCCTCCTTTGCTGAATTCTAAAATGCTCCTAATTCTCAGGCTTACTACATTTTTAAGCGACTTCATAAGCCTCTTCCTTTGGTCTAAGGCAATCTTTAACTTCTCTTGTTAGACACTGTTGGATCACCTTTCCTGCTGTGTTTTTGTACCTCAAAAAGGAATATAATTTTTTGTTAAGACCATGTACTAATTCTTTAAATGCTAGGCATTGCCTGTCTACCATCATCCCTTTTAATGTAGTTTCCAATTCTACCACAGCCAATTTTCCCCTCGTACCAGTGTAGTTTTCCTTTCTTTAAATTTAAGACCCTAATTTCCAATTAAACTCCAAAGTAATGTAGTTCAATGTAAAATTCTATCATGTTTGGTTACTCTTCCCTAAAGGCTCCTTTACAACAAGGTTATTAATTAACCCTTTCTCATTACACAATACTGGTTCTAAAATAGCCCATTCTCTAGTTAGTTCCTCAACATACTAATCGAGAAAACCATCTCGTATACATTCCAGGAATTTGTCCTCCTCCGCATTAGCGCTAATTAGGTTTACCTAGTCTATACGTAGGTTGAAGTCCCCCATGATTACTGCATTATTTGTTACATGCACCTCTAATTTCTTGATTTATATTATGCCCTATATTACCACTACCGTTTGGTGCCTTATAAACAACTACCACCAATGTTTGCTGCCCATTGCTGTTTCTTAGCTGTACCTAAACTGATTATACACTTTGATCTTCCAATCGAAAATCCTCTCTCACTAATGTACTGATGTCATCCTTTATTAACAGCATTACCCCACCTTATTTTCCTTTTTATCTATCTTTACCAAATGTTAAATACCCTGGAAATTTCCATTCCCAGCCTTGGTCATTGTGCAGCCATGCAAGGGCAACTAGATCGTATCTGTTTATTTCCATTTGTGCCATCAATTAATCTACCTTGTTATCTGAATGTACACAGCATTCGCAGAGCGTCTTTAATTCTGTCTTTTTACTATTTTTGCAATCTCTGACCTTATTTGCTGATGCACTTTTAAGTTTGTATGCTCTGACCCTTCCTGCTACACTGATTATCAGTTCCTCATTGCTACCTTCCTGTCTTGCCTTGTCCTGTCTCTTTAAATTATCACATGATCCCTCAGCCCCACTATTTAGTTTAAAGCTCTTTCTACCTCCCTCGTTATATACTCACCAAAACATTGGTCCCAGTATAGTTCAGGTGAAGACCATCCCAACAGTACAGCTCCCACTTTCCCCAGTACAGGTGCCAATGTTCCATGCATTTTTCCCACATCAATCTTTGCGTTCATCTCTCTAACCTTAGTTACCCTACTCCAATTTGCTTGTGGCTCAGGTAATAATCCAGAGGTGAGGTTCTGCTTTTTAATTTAGCTCCTGGCTGCTCAATCTCCAAATGGAACCTCTTTCCTAGTCCTACCTGCGTCATTGGTACCTACTTGGAGCACAATAACTGGGTCATCCTTCTTCCACTGCAAATTCCTCTCCAGACTGGAATGGATGTCTCAAACCCGAGCACTGGGCACACCACCGCCTACTGGACTCTCGTTCTTGGCTGCAGGTAGCTGTGTCTATCCCCCTGGTTATACCGTCCCCTGCTACCACTACATTCCCACTAACTCACCCCGCTTAAAAGACTTCCTGTACCACAGTATTGTGGGCAGTTCGCCCATTCTCCTTGCAGCTTCTGCTTTTGTCCAGTTGAGGCTACAAGAACCTCAAACCTGTTGACAATTACAAGGGCTTAGGCTCTTCCACTTCCACCTTCATGGTCCCTATATCTGCCACACACACAATTACACCTGTCCCTAACAATGGACCAAGTCTGCCAACCCTATCGAAGGCTTTTTGACTGCCTTCTGGAACAAAGTGTCCAGGCAGCATTCGCCCTCCCTGATGTGTCAGCGTCTACGGTTCCCCCTCCAGCTCAATGATTCTGAACCCAAGTTCCTCCAGCCACAGACACTTACCGCAGGTTCATTTGGATGACACTGGTGTCCACGAGCTCCCACATTCTGCAGCCGCCATACATCGCCTTCCATGCCGTCTTTAAAGCATTTAATTAATTAAAATTTAAGCAATTAAATAATGTCTCTAGTCTTGCCTGTGCTAATATTTTTATCATTTCAATAAATGTTTTACTTACCAGATTGAAATTCCTTTAAGATAAATTGCATGGTGAGTATTTCCTATCCAACAAGCTTTGCTACAATTAGTAAACCTTTTTACTACTAATAAAACCCTACAATTGCTAAAATTACCCAAATTTCAAAAGATAAATGTACACCAATCAACTACTTTCCTATGACATCACACTTGGATTTTTCTCAAAAAGCGGTCAGTTCGCTCTGGAGTCATGAATTGGATAGCTCTTTGAAGTGCTGCTGCCCATCTCCAGGTCCTTCCCTTATTCAGCTTACTTTTCTTTTTATTCAATTTCTTTACCCAACTTCGTTGAAAGAGCATCATCAGTTAGAGAGTTGTTAAGGATGTTCCATACGTATGGCAGGAGGACCATCAAGATGTGCTTGAGTCACTTAAATGGACATTGTCAGAAGAAACACACGTTATACAGTACTAAAACCTAAGAAAGAAGCAAATCTTGGAGGTTGATGTATCTCAAAAGGTTAGGAGCATGCATTATGCAAGATGGAAAACCGACTGCATTTGGCTCCAAAGGTCTCTCGCAAGCCATTAATTCAAACGTAGAGCACAAGATACTTGCTCTGGTATTCGGTATCACAAGATTCCATACTACCTATTTGGCAAACTGCTCAGTGTGGAAATTGATCATAATCCATTAGACTGGATTTGGCACAGACCATCTGCATGTGCACCACCCAGGCAGCTGCAACTTCTAATAAAATTACAGAGCCACAACTGCGAAGTCTGTTATAAATCAGGTAAGAAAATGATCACTTCAGACAAACTGAGCAGGATACCAAACGCAAAAAAACTGCAGATATTTTGCTAGACCTACAAATAGATGGAGTAGACAGTGAAGTAGAAAATATACTCAATGGTCGATCTGATAATTTTTGGTCAGCACAAATGCAACCAAATTCAGGAAGACACAGCAAAAAGATCCACAACTGAAAACTTTGTGAAGAGTCACTGTAGAAAGAAGGCCTTATATGTTACAAGTAGGACCAGGCACCCAGACAGGTTTTTGGTTTTAACAGATGAACTAGTTATTTCAAGAGGTGATCTTCAAAGGAAAGCGGGTACTTGTACCCGAAGCTCTTCACTAGTATCAGGAGAATATAAGTTTCATAACATTATTCAAATTTATTGTAAAGTAGGAATAGTGTGAGAGTGTGTGTAGGGGACTTAATTGAATTAAAGACAGCTGGACTGAAGGCTGTGATGTATCAAAAGAGAAACTAGGTTTGAAATGCTAAATAGGTAAACATGGTTAAAGTTTTAGAATGAGGTGTAAAGGGAAAATTTGCATTTTTAGATAAACTAGAGTAATTTGAATTTCAAAAGAGGTGGTGAAATATTATACTTAGCCAGAAGTTGCCAAACTGTGTGTTTATTTTTCCCAAAGCTTACTGATAAAAGTAGTACAATGAAAGATTTTTATTATTAGAAAAGTAGAGTTGAAAAGACCTATTGGGACAATGGGATTTACATTGAAAAGGGAGAACCCTGTATAAAGGAGATGAGGTTGTGTGTAAGTGGAAGGAATTCTAAGATCTAACAAGTGTGAAAAGTCTCCAGCCTCAAGTTGTGGTCTACAGGAGCTGAAGTGAGGAAAACTCACCGAATTAGACTGTTCATGCTATGGCGTTACTTTGCCTGGGTCTCCTAAAATCTGTTTTTTTTTAAACTGTTGCCTTAATGGAGGCGCAACTGGGAGTTAGATTAACTAGGGGAGCTAGGAGTTATCATAGTAGTAATTTGCAAACCTATGTACGTGCTTAAATCATTTTTTTATTAATAAAGGTTTAAGTTAGTTTTGTAAGAAACTTATAAGACTTGGCGGTCTTTTAAACTACTGAATTCAAGGCACACATCACAAAATAAATACAAATTATAAAATACTTAAGGTAATTATTTCAAATTTCCCTCTCGGGTTTGAACAGCTCAGCACTTACCATCCGCTGTGACATAACAAAATTGGGGTATCTTTGCGGGATACATTTTAAATTCCAGGATTGGTTTGGAGTTGGTGAATCTTAAGGTTACAAGTATGAGAAGCAGTTTGAATTCAGGAGTTGGTGAGGTTTTTTTTAAGTGGTGAGACTGCAAAATGACTTTGGCAATTGCTAAGATTTGTCTGGGTATTGAAGTAATAACTTTGGTTGGTTTACAAAAGGCAAATAAAGTTATTGGAATTGGCAGATAAGTTACAATTAGGCTCACCTGCAGGGGTAAAGAAATCAAGCATAATTGAAAGTATAGCACAGCATTTGAAATGGAAAGAATACCTGAGAGACCGAGTCCTCCAAGGGATGATTCATTGGAATGGACTCAATTTCAGTTGCAAATGAACAAAACATGAGCTAGAGGCAGCAGAAAAAGAAAGGAAAAGAGCAAGGGCATTTCAAAGGGAACTGGCAGAAAGGCAAGAGAGAGAGAAAAAAAAGAGAGAATTCCAGCTTTAAATGCTGGCAGTTAAAAAAGAGACACCAGGAGGTGAGGAAGGACCTATTTCCAGATCAGAACCCAGTGGGGAAATGTTTAAATTTGTACAAGCTCTTCCAAAGTTTGAGGAAAGAGGTGTAGAAGCACTCTACTTCATTTGAGAAGATAGCTAAACAGATGAAATGGCCACAGGAAAACCGGACATTGTTGTCACAATCCAGGTTGGTGGATAGAGCACATGAGGTTTATGCTTCATTGTCAGAAGAAATGAGTGCATACAAATTGGTTCTTGAGGCACACAGGCAGAAATTTAGAAAACAACCTGGGCAAACTTATATTGAGTTTGAAAGAGTAAAACAAAGTAACTGTGACCATTAAAGATAGAGATTACATATGCAGCTCTTAGAGAGGTAATTCTTCTGGAAGAGTTTAAAGATTCAATTCCTTCAGTGGTGAGAACTCATGTGGAGGAACAAAGAGTTCCAATGTTAAGACAAGCAGCAGAGACAGCTAATCATTGAGTTAGTTCAAAGAGCCAAATCTTTTTTTGTCATCGTTTTAAATCAGAGAGGGATAGAAAGTGGGAAGGTGAAAGCAAGGTGGGTAGTCAGGGGAGGGAATGAGTAGATGGAAATTCACAGGAAGTTTATTTTCCAGAATAAAATGGAAGGTGCTGAGGGTAGAAGTGACATTCAAAAATTGAGGTGTTTTCATTGCAATAAAGTTGGACACATGAAGTCAATGTGTTGGAAATTGCAGGGAAAATCTGCTGGGATTATTGGGGTGCAGAAAAGTTCCGTAAGTAAAAGTACTGCGCATTCTGAGGTTCAGGCACAAGAAAAAACAGTGGTTTGTGTACAGGTAAAACAGGAAGAGTCAGTGATCGGTAAGGAAGTGGGAATGGTGTTCACAATTTCCCGAGGAGAATTCTGAGGGGCTGGTTGCAGAGACGTTTAAAGATTTTGTATGTGATGAGGAAGTCCTTCCATGTGTATGGGGTGGAGTAGGTAAAGATGTTAAAATCTTAAGAGACACAGGGGCTAGTCAATCCTTAATCTTGTGGGATAGTGATATTTTTTGTTTAGGTGGAGTATTGCAGTAGCAGATGATAATAAGTGGGGTTCATGGAGATGCTAAACCTATTCCATTATGGGAGGTAAATTTAAAGACTAAGTGGAAAACAGGTGAAGTGATTGTTGAAGTAGTGGAAAAAATTGCCCAATGCAGGGGTTCAATGTATTCTGGGTAATGATGTAGCTGGGTCATAGATGTGGGTGATGCCTATGGTAGTTGAGCAGCCTGTAGAAGTGTTGCAAAGAGAGCATCCTGGATTGTTTCCAGATTGTGTGGTAACAAGATCACAAACTCAGGTTGAAACAGGAAGAGGAGGAAGTTAAAACGCAGGGAGATGTGGAAGTCCAATTAGCTGGCACTGTGTTTGATAACATTGTTCAGGAGGAAAGAACAGAGGACAATGCAGCTGAGGTGTTTAACTCAAGGCAGTTAGTGGAATTACAGAAAAAGGATGCGCAAATAAAAGTTATATCAGACAGCTTACTCAGAAACAGAGGCAGAATATATTCCAGAATGTTTTTACCTTAAGGGCAATGTTTTGATGAGAAAATGGCAGCCTTTTTATGCTTCAGCAAATGAAAGCTGGAGGGAGATACATTAGATTGCAATGCCATTTGAATACAGAAATGAGATTCTGAGGATAGCTCATGAAATTCCAATGGGGATACATTGAGTCTAGTTGCAGTAACTGGAGTTCACGTATTGCACTGGTACCAAAATCAGATGAAACACAAAGACTATGTGTGGACTACCGAAAGGTGAATGCAGTGACAAAAGTGGATTCATATCCTATACCACCGTTGGAAGATTGTATTGAGAAAGTGGGACAACCAAAATTTAATCACAAAGACTGAGCTGCTACAAGGATATTGACAAGTACCGTTATCGGAGAGAGCAAAGGAGATATAATCTATCTGGCATCACAAAAGCCGATATCAATTTAAATTCATGCCATTTGGTATGAAAAATCCACCTGCACCTTCCAAGACTGAAGTAATTGCAGGTCTGAACAATTGTGCTGTTTATATTGACAACTTGGTAGTTTTCAGTCAGATGTGGGAGGAGCATTTACAGCATCTGAAAGAATTGTTTTGTCGATTGTAAGAAGTTAATTTGGTGATGAAATTGACTCAAAGTGAATTTGCAAAAGCGCAAGTTACACATTTAGGCCACACCATTGGACATGGTAAGGTGGCTCCAAGAGATGTGAAAGTCAAGGCTATTGTGGATTTCCCCATGCCTACAACAAAATAAGTAGTTTTGAGATTTCTGGGAATGAGTGGGTTTTACCAGAAATTTGTACCAAATTTTAGCAGTGTGGTTGCTCTATCATGGAACTATTAAAAAAGAACAAGTAGTTTCAATGGACACAGGATTATCAGAAGGCATTTGATAGTTAGAAGACTGTCAACTACGACACCAGTTTTGGCAGTAACCAATTATGTCAAGCACTTTAAGTTGGCTGTTGATGCAAACGATATAGGCATTGGGGCTGTATTGTTCCAAGATGATGAAAATGGAATTGAAAAATCAATAGGGTATTTTTCAAGAAAGTTGAATGTAAAACAGAGAAGATATTCAACAATCGAAAAGAAACTTTGGGTCTGCTGTACGTTGCAAACAATTCGTCAGGAACAATTGTTCATATAGACCACAATCTTTTAAAGTTTCTGGACAAATTTCGAGACTATTCAGATGGAGTTTATTGCTATAACCATTTAATCTACAGCTGTATGAGAAAATCTGCTTGCAGATGCGTTGTCAAGAATTTGATGCTTAAAGGGAAAATTGGACATTTAAAACCTGGACACTGGACTGGAATGATTTCTGCTGATATCAAGGATTTGTACATATATCGTTATGTTAATGCATGCATCTAGTAGTGAAATAGTATCATGAGTATAGGAGGTAATGCAAAATGGGGAAGAAAATGAAGCCATCTTTTTAAATTATAATGGCTCATTTTTTAGTAAGGGGAGTTGAAAAGACATATTGGGGCAATGGGATTTACATTAAAAAGGGAGAAACCTGTATAAAGGAAATGAGGCTATATGTAAGAGGAAAGCATTCTAAGATCTAACAAGTGTGAAAAACCTCCACACTTGTTCAGCTGCTGAGCCTCAAGTTGCTGTCTACACGAACTGAAGTGAAGAAAACTCACTTTCAATTCGACTGTTCAGGGTATCGTGTTACTTTGCCTGGGTCTTTTAAAATCTATGTCTATAACTGTTGCCTTAATGGAGACGCAACTGGGAGTTACATTAACATGGGGAGCTAAGAGTTATCATAGTAGTAATTTGTAAGCCTATGTACTTAAAATCAATTTTTTTTATTAATAAAGGTTTAATTTAGTATTGTAAGAAACCTGTAGGGCTTGGTGGTCTTATTACTACTGAATTCAAGGCACGCATCTCGAAATAGACACAACGTGTAAAATAATTGTGGCAGTTGTTTCAAGTTTCCCTCTGGGATTTGAACAGCTCAGCATTTACCGTCCGCTGTGCCATAACAGCCAGGACATATATTGTCATGGCTGCACCAGGGTTAAATGGACATAGAATGGACAAGGCACCTAGCAAGGGAAACTGTGTACTGGCCAGGGATCAACAGTGATATTGAAAAGGCAGTGAGGATGTGAAAAGCATGTCAGCATCACCAACCACACCAACACAAAGAACCACTATATCCCCACGGTTCTATTGCGTGCACCCTTGGTCCAAAATAAACAGATTTATTCACCATCCTGGCGATGATTTCCTCTGTGTCACTGATTATTTTCCAAGTTTCCAATCACCAGACAACTGAAGGATACTTTGAACGTGTCTGTGGCAATATTCAATTTCTTTGGTGCAACCAAGGAGATTATATTAGACAACGGGCCACAGTATACTGGTAGACCTTTCAGGGTCATGTGTGCCAAATGTGGCCTAAACCACATGACAGCTTCTCCACACTATCCCAGATCCAACAGTCTTGTGGAGCGAATGGCCCTTACTGTTATGCTATTAATCATGAAGTAGTATAGAGAAACAAAAGAAGACTTCCATATTGCATTTGAGGGGGCAAGTTTAGACATGGGCTTCACCAATGGAAATCATATTTGGGAAGCAGGTTAAGATAACCTTGCCAAGCCATTACCCATGCAAATGTTCATGAATACAGGAGATACTTCGCAAAAAACAAGAGAGGGTGAAGACAGCACACAACCGACCTGTAGGTGCAGAACTGCGTAGTCTGCGCGTAGGGCTAAAGGTTGAGCTCACATCCCACCTAGGGAACCAGGCTTCCTTCGGGAGTATCCAAAGCATGCGGCTAGCCTAGATCCTATGAGGTCACAACACCGAATGGGGCAACATTTAAGAAACAGAAGCCAACTGAGAGAATTGTCCAGCTACATATTATCCAACACTCCAACTGCATCAAGATCACGTTTCAAGATGAACTCAGTGAAATTGTGGAAGACCACGATGAAAATAAACAACACTATGATAATACACAGGATGCCAATGCACCCAAAAGTCAAGAACAACAAGGTGGTGAGTCTAGATCTTAGTAAGGTCATGAGGTCCAAAAGGATTAATAAGCTTGGACGGACACTTTTAAAATTCAAATGGTAAATGGAGATCTATCTTTTATGTAAATAGTTTTCACAACCACCCTACTATGTTATGTATACTTACTCTTACTATGTGTAATGTTTATCTTTGGAAAAAAGCGATGTCATAGTATCACTTTAAGAGAATATGCAAATAGTATACACGTGTCATCACTGAAGAAAGTGATATAAAATAGCATATAGCTAGCTGTGAGTGTGCATGCGCGTGCGTGTTGAAACCTTAGGTTAGATGTGTTTGCTGACCTCTCCTGTAACTTGTATATATTAGTATTAGTCTTCAAATAAAAGAACCTACGTTGTTTACCAGTCCTGCGTGGGATTGATGAATTTGCAAGTAAAGCTTTGCAATACTTCATTCAATTGTACCAATGTCAACAAACAATAATCACAGTACATCGATGCTATTTACCCCCCATCCCGCCACAGGCAATTGAAATATAATAGTACCATAGAGTGAAGAAAACAACTCCTCAACTGATTTTCTTATTGTTTCAACATCAGTCTGGTTATGTACAATAGTCGGTGTCATACAGAGAACATCTTCATTTCTGGGCTTTCCTGCTGCTTTTTGCTCCTCAGCCACACCTGAAATTAAACCATAACTATTAAAAGCGAGCACGGAGAACATGAAGTCATTTCAACAAACTTGTCTTAGATTCATCGTACCAAACATCAACCCATTGAAAGAAGTTTCGAAAACAAAACAGTCATTAGTTAACATATGCCACACCAAAATGCTTCTCCAGCAACAAGTATTTTAACTATCACAAAATAAATTCAAACATACTGAATATCATAAGCCTAAAATAATTTAATGCCCGAGGGATGGAAAATGCTAACATTTAAATAGTAAGACAAGAAGTCAATTCATTATATGGGAACAGATTACTAGCGAAATATATTTTGTCGAGAATCTTGCACCATGTATGTAATCAAGCGAGTTATTTGTAAATGATGAAAAGCAATATGCATAAGCACTCCTGACAATTCAACATTTTCAAAACTAAATACTCTTAAGTTTATCAATAATTCAAAGTAAACACCCTGGCCTTCAGCTAGATATAATTTAAGTTCAACGTCTGGGCATAGCAACCAACACCAGCATATCTTTCCCAATGTGCAATCTGTACATTAACTATAAGGCGTAGGAAAGAAGTAGGCCATTCAGCCCATCGAGTCTGCTCTGCCATTCAATGAGATCATGGCTGATTTGAATCCTCAACTCCACTTTCTTGCTTTTTCCCCATAACCGATGATTTCCTTACTGATTAAAAATCTGTCCATCTCAGCCTTGAATAAACTTTATGACCCAGCCTCTACGGTAAAGAATTCCACAGATTCACTACCCTCGGAAGAGAAATTCCTCTGTCATTAATGGGCGACCTCTTCCTCGAAGTTTATGCCCTCTGGTCCTACACTCTCCCACAATGGGAAACGACCTCTCAGCATCTACCCTGTCAAGCCCCCCCGAAGAATCTTACACGTTTCAATAAAGTCACCTCTCAGTCTTCTAAACTCCAAGAACAGTCCCAACCTACTCAACCTCTCTTCATAAGAAAATCCCTCCATACCTGGGATCCAGCTAATGATACTTCTCTGGACTGCCTCCAATGCCAGTATACCTTTCCTTCGATAAGGGGCCCAAAACAACTCATAGTATTCTAGGTGTGGTCTAACTAGCGCATTGTATAGTTTAGTTTTAGCAAGACTTCCCTATTTTTATACTCCATTCCCTTTGAAATAAAGGCATACATTCCAATTGCCTTCCCTATTACCTGCTGAACTTCAATGTTAGCTTTTTGAGATTCATGCACAAGGACTCTTAAATCCTTGTGCTGTAACTTTCTGCAGTCTTTCACCATTTAAATAATATTCAGCTCCTCTATTCTTCCTAACAAAATGCTAACCTCACATTTTCCCACATTATATTCTATCTGCCAAGTTTCTGTCACTCACATAACCTGTCTATATCCCTCTGTAGACTGTGTCATCCTCACCGCTTGCCTTCCCACCTATTTTTGTGTCATCGCAAACTTAGCGATAGCACATTTGTTTCCCTCATCTAAGTCATTAATATATAGTAACTAACTGTAACCCCCAGCACTGATCCCTGTGGCACTCCACTAGTTACAAGTTGAAAATGCCCCCCTTATCCCAACTCAGTCTTCTATTAGTTAGCCAATCCTCTATCCATGCTAACATACTACCCCCAACACCATAGGCTTTTATCTTATTAAGTAGCCTTATGTGCGGTACCTTATTGAATGCCTTTTGGAAATCCAAATATATTACATCTACTAGTTCCCCTTTATCTATCCTGCTTGCTACCTCCTCAAAGAATTCTAATAAATTTGTCAGGCACGATTTCCTCTTCATGAAGCCATACTGACTCTGCCTTGATTATATTATGCATTTCTAAATGCTCTATTATTACATCCTTTGTAATAGACTCTAACATTTTCTCAGTGACAGATGTAAGGCTAACTGGCCTATAGTTACCTATTTTTGTCTCCTTCCCTTTTTGAATAAGGGCGTTTCATTGGCAGCGTTCCAATCTCCTGGGAATTTTCCAGAATTTAAGGATTCTTAGAAGATTACTACCAGTGCATCCACTATTTCTGCAGCTACTTCCTTTAATATCCTAGGATGCAACCCATCTGTCCAGGGGGCTTATCAGCCTTTAGCTCCAATAGTTTCCCTAGTACATTTTTCCTCTAGTGATAGTTATTGTATTTATTCCTTCCACCCTTTTTACCCCTTGATTATTTAGTATCTTTGGAATACTATTAGTATCTTCAACCATGAAGACTGATACTAAATAGTTATTCAACCCTTCTGCCGTTTCCTGGTTCCCCATTATTATTTCCCCAGCCTCATTCTCTAAGGGGTATATCTTCACTTTGGCCTCTCTCTTCCTTTTTATATATTTTAAGAAGCCCTTACTGTCCGTTTTTATATTACTTGCTAGTTTACCCTCAAAAGTTTATTTGCTCCCTCTTTTTGTGGTCTTTTGTTGGTTTTTAAAACTTTCCTAATCCTCTGGCTTACCACTAATCTTTGCCACATTGTAGGTTTTTTCTTTCAATTTAATACTGTCCTTAACTTCCTTGGTTTATCTCCTTCCTAGAATTCTCCTCCTTCCCCGGGATATATCTTTGTTCTGAGTCATTAACTATTTTTTTAAAGGTCTGCCATTGTTCATCAACTGTCTTTTCTGCTAAATTTTTCTCCCAGTCCACTCCACCCAATTCTGCCCCCATTCCTTTGTAATTACCCTTATTTAAGTTTAGAACAGTTATTGCCAACCCAAGTTTCTCACTCTCAAACTGAATGCTAAATTTTACCATGTTATGGTCACTGTTTCCTAGGGGATCTTTTACTCATTTATTAAACCTGCTTCATTTTGCACTACCAGATCCAAAGCAGCTGATCCTTGGTTGGGTCCACAACATACTGTTCTAGGAAACTGTCCCGAATACACTATGAATTCTTGCTCATGGCTAACTCTGTCAATTTGATTTTCCCAATCTACATGAAGATTAAAGTCATCCATAATTAATGTACTGCCTTTTTTACATTCCCTCATTATCTCCTGATTTATTCTGTGTCCTACAGGATACCTACTGTCAAGGGGCCTATAGATTAATCCCACCAGTGTCTTCTTCCCCTTGTTATTTCTTACCTCCACCCACGTGGATTCTACATCTTCCGATCCAAGATCATTTCTTGCTTCCATACTTATTCCATCTCGTACTAACAAAGCTACCCCCACCACCCTTTCCTTTCGAAAAGTCACATATCCCCGAATATTTAGTTCCCAGCTTTGATCTCCTTATAACCACATCTCTGTAATGGCTATAAGATCATACTCATTAACCTCCATTTGTGCCTTTAATTCATTTATTTTGTTCTGATGCTACATGCATTTAAGTAAAGGGCCATTAATTTTGCCTTTTTACCACTTTTCCCCCTTTGACCCTACTTGCTGCTGTTTTTTATGTTTGTACATCTGTCCCTTCCTGCCACACTCTGGGTATCAATACCTAAACAACTGATGAGGGAGTATATATGGTCATCCTGGGTGATCGGAGAACTAGTTTTATTTTCTAAAGATTTTGAAGAAACTGGGCATTAAAATCTCATTGCTTTATTTCAGACAACTGCAACATTTATTTAAATGTATTAACAAGTATGTTTTTTTTCTGTTTTAAGGTGCTCACAAGACCTGGAATCAGAGAGATATAGTTTCTTCATTGAAATAGAAGAAAACAAGACTGCTCATCAAGAATAGTTTTTTTTCTCAGTCACTCCAGTTAACTCAATTGAAATCCTAACTAAAAAATCTCTTCCGCATTATCTTTGAGATTTGAGGATATTTCTTCACATTTAAAACTTGGAAACTATAAAGGATAATCCTTGAGCACGTTCGGAAATAATTTTGTTTATGGAAATTTATATGCTTATGCCAATAACGACTGGACTATCGCACCATGAAGTGCGCAAAGAATACATTTTTCACTTTTATGCTCACGACACAATAGGAGGTTAGACAGAAAATCACAGACTGCAGATACGCAATTTATTATTATGTGCTTGCAGCATGCACAGAAGTAATTTGTTCTCAAATAGTTTATGGTAAGAAGGTAAACAGCAACTAGCAAACAGGAGAAAAACAGTTGGAGATAGTGGAGATAGCTGAAGATACCTAAGAGATTGTGAATGGGCTATAGAGGTTGCACAAAATGCAGAAGAATCGTCAGATGGTCTGAAAGCCCACTACAAACTAACAGCAGTTTGGGCTGCCCTACCACACGGCTGCCAGACACCACTTTCCATCACCAACCACAATACACAGTCATACTCTACTTCTCCTGGTCTTGATGGATCCAAAACCCTTTGAGTCTGCAGTCCTACCCACAGTCCCAAAAACCCCCTCTTTGTATTCACAAACAGATAACTTTCTCAATACTCCATGGTCAGAACAAACTCCAACTCTGAGACCCTAAGACTTTCTTTCCCAGGACCTGGCCCACTGTTGTAAAACCTCCAGTATTCCTAGAACCCCACATACAGTTTCCAAACCTTACACTAACCTTCTTCAAAAACAGCTACACCCTGAGACCCTTCACAATCCTGAGATCGCAGGCTCCTATTTCCACTTACAAGTCAGTCCACCTCACACTACTTTGTGTAATTAACCTAGTCTCAAAAGTTCCTACTTTGGCACACCCCGAGGGTGTGAAAGGCACTCTATAATTTCAAGTTCTTTCTTTCCCTCTTACTCACACACCATCTCACACTTCCACTAACACTTGTGTATCATCATGCTACAATAGGCAATTTTCTTGTTATGTAATTGACTCCTAGCTGTGGCTTCCACTTTATAAAAGCTGGAAAAGACCAGAGACCTAAGTTGAGACAACTGAACAATTTCAAGGTAATTACAATTCCTACCTCCTTTCCTTTTTTATAAATCTAAAGCAACATAATATGTTGTGCCTTTCTATTCCTTTACTTCAAATCACCATATCCTCAATATTTCCAACTCATGATGAGTAATGACCTTTTTAGGCATGTGTATCGCTATATTCCTTAAGAGAACTGTCAAACATAGCCATCTGAATCTGACCGCTAAGTGTAACTATCAATTACACTTTCTAGCCCTTAAAGAACACACACCACACATTCTAGTTTACATATTCTTGTGACTCCAAGCAAGTCAGAGAACGTGTTACTATACATTCACTAGTTTATATATAATGGCCTGACTCTTCTGTGGAGTGGCAACAACAGTCTTCGGATTGCCACTCTGCTCCTACTTTACATTTCTCACCCTGATTTCCAACCTGGGTCTAGAAATATGGAGCATAGCAATTCCTGGAGTCCTCCAGTGTAGTGTAGGAGCAGAGCAGAAAATGAAGCCCCACTCACTTTTTACAATACTAGTTTACGTATTCTGGAAAATTTAAATGCTCAAGGCAAATTGACAAGCTAGGAGAGAAGGCAAGTGTGTAAGGTAAGTAGGGTGGGTCAAGGGATCTGGGGGAGGGGGGATGGGGTGCTGTCAGTAATATAGGCTCCCAGGAGTTGGAACTGGTTATAATCTAACTTTTCCTGGGTAAGTATTCTGTTGAGTGGGAACCATCCGAAGTCTCCGACTTTAAATCTGATTTTCAGAGGGTGCCAGACACATAGTAATTGCCCGATGGACATTGAAAATTCCCAAGCTATTCCCATGCAGTCCTTTTGTAGGGACTTCTTGGGCACCACCATCTGGAAACCACAAAATCTGGCCCAATGTTTTTTTTTAAAAAGTCTTGCATTTGAGACATGTGTTTTGATCCATGCATCACAACAATCAGTAAATTACCACTGATTACAAGTTTCATTGAAATAAGCATATCAGTGTGGCCAGAAGAGTAGGGCGGATGCTCACTTTGACTCCACAAAGCCTCATGGTCAAGGTTCATGCAAGAGTAACAGAATGCACATCACAAGCCTGGATAAGTCCATGCAACAAAATGGAAATTTAACATCAAGCATGACAAGTCAATCTGATTGCTCAGCCTCACTGCCAGTGGACTTAATATCTACTACATCATCATCATAGGCACACTGATTCCAGGATGCACTGTAACAACTCATTAAACTTACTACAACACTGTCTGTCAGCTATGCAACCTTTACAACTAAGAACAAGAGCAGCAAAATCACTGGAACACCTAGCTCACATAATGGGGGTCTGGGATATCCACTATTTTTGCTGATGGTTGCTGGGTCAGAATTCTGTAATTCCCCAATCATCACCTTCTTACAGGGATGGGCAATAATGTGGCCTTCCCAGAACACCCACAATTGGGTTAGAGACCACTTTTTTTTTTAAAAAAAGAGCACAAAGATACAAGTGATAGGTAAGTAGGCAAGGGGAGAGCCAAGAGGAGGAGTGAGGGTTCGTGTTTTCACTGAAACCTACAAAGAGAAGTGCCGCTGTTTCCTAAATTGAACTTAATTAAAAAGAATCCCCATGTATTTTTTTTTTCTCCTGTTCTTTTAATATTTCTAAGCCATTTCTTAACCAGGTGGGTTGTTACACGATATTATGACATCTACCAATGTTACATTGATGAGTTTCACAATTCATGGAATAACTCAGCAGAAGTGTTTTGTGAAAAAGATCTACTTTAAAACTGTTTCACATTAGTGTCCTATAGGAATCTCAAATCCAAAAACTGCCACAGAGAAGAACTGCTTTTAATTAATAATTATTCTTTGAAATCAAACAGAAATTAACCTGCGACTTTGTACAATCTATTTTATAGTTTTAATTAAACTTACAGTATTTGACAAAGTCAGTCTGAAAATCCTTTCGGCTTCCAATGAAAGATCTTCCTCGCTCGGTCCCTACGACAAATATATCTTTCTCATATACAGCAATACAAGCCACTTCAGCTTTTGACTTTGCAATTTCCTGGCACTGAAGAGGAAACATCAATTAAACTCTTTTCAGACATTTTAGAAAGACATGCATTAAAGAAAATAATGTATTTTCATAAAAAACACACTTTCTGCATCACACTAATTCTAATTTCTCTCATGCTTGCAAGAAAAAACAGCACACAAAAAAGAAAGTTCTCCAACTACGAAACAAATAGGTTAGAGTAACAAGGTCCACAGACTCTTGCCTTTTTCAAACCCTGCATTTCAATCACCATCCTTAAGTATTGAACTTTTGAAAAAAATGCACTAGGGTTAATTTATTTGATTCATAGGCCTAAAAGGATTCACATGTACACTTTATAAGATCATTCTACATGCTATGTTCCTGTCCTTCCAAAATACAGTGAGAAGCACCCAAGGTTTGCATAATGTGCCTTACATATATATGTTAATAGCACAAAATAATGTCACTTTTCTGACTGGAAAAAACTCCGGAACCAAATGAAAAACTCAGAACATTTATTTTACTGTGTCTAAGCTTTTCACCTTACTTATTCAAGATTTTGATGAAGAAATATATCTAAATTTGCAATTAATACTAAATTAGAAGGCACATTAAAGTTGTGCAGACAGGAAGCAGGGAGTTATAAAGGCACATAGACTAAATAAGCGAACAAAAAAATAAGGCAATATAGGAGTTCAATGTAGGAAAAGTGCATCATCTACTCTGGATCCAAGAAATGCAATTTGGAGTTTTTGTGAAAATGAAAGACTAGAAGCTCTGGAGAAGCCAAAGGCTTGGGTATCCATGTGCACAGTCCATTAAAAGCTGTGCGTGCAGATATAAAAATCACACATGCTAGTGGAATGTTGGCTTATAACTGTTAAAGGGCTGAAAGAGAAGTGATGCTTCAGTTATACAAAAATAACTTTGGTCAGACATTATCTGCAGCACAGTATTACATTCTGTCCACGTGTCTGAAAACATATACCATTTCGACCACAGCCGATGTTATTTGCTGAGCAAGCCAAATCCCAGAGGGAAGCTTGTCTTACTGATCATAACCTTTATTTTGGTATTGTGATAAAAGGGGATAACTACTGATCCCAGAAGCACTTCTAGGATTTTAACATTAAAAGATTTATTAACAAGAAAAAAAAACCCAAGATTCAAGTTACAGAATTAAAAATAGTTTTATAAAACATCCCCTTCCCTCCCCAAAAATACCCACTTGGTCAGAACACAAGAGGTAAGCTACCTGACAACAGCTCCCATATAGAATGTTAACCAGAAAAATTCAGTTATATTACCCAAGGCAAAAACCACTGTCATTTTAGTAAAGGTATACCACATCTCACTCTCTTGCACTCTGCTGTGGAAAACCAAAAGAAAGGTTCAGAAATAGACTGTTTTCTGACAACATGGACTTCTCTGGCTTGAAAATGCAACGGCTACTATAAATTAACAACTTTCACTCATTTCCCCAGCACAGATCTGGTCTCAGGATATCTCCCCCAACACAGCTACACAACTTAGCTCAACAGCTTTCCTCAAATATTCTTTTCCCCTTTTGCCCGAAACACCTCTTTGAACTCAACTGTTCCAAGTATAAAAATCTTTCATGGTTTCCAAGTGTCTCCACTTCCAGGTCAAATAAAACATAATAACCTTCCTTTGTTACCTATGAAACCTTTGTAAGTTGTAAAAGTCCCTCGTCACTTTTAAATTCCCCTTTGAAATTTAATAGTTTTGGTTCCTTGTAGACAGCAGCTTGAGGCTTTTCACACTTGTTAGATCTTAGAATGCCTGCCCTTGCACACAACCTTCCCTTCTTTATACATATTTTCCCCCTTGAATGGAAATTCCCATTGTTTCACTATGTCTTTGGACTTTACCTCTCTAATAACAAAAATCCATCAAAGTACCAAGTTACCAGTAATCTTTGGGAAAAATAAACGCACTGTTTAACTCCTCCTGGCTAGGCGGCACATTTCACTCCCTCTTGAATTCAAGCTAGTCTGGTTTTATTTAAAAATGCAAATATTCCATTTACACCTATGTTTACCTACTTAACATTTCAAACCTAGCTTATCTTCTGTTACAAAGCCTTCAGACCAGCTGCCTTTAATTCAATCACAAACAAACGCCAATATTACTTTACTGTACAATAAATTCCAACATTACGAAAATTATTATATCTTCCTGACAATTTTAAAATTGAATGGTTGCAATAACAAACTCCGCCGGAACAGTGTGGTATTTTCATCTCAAAACTTTTCCAGAAACTTCAAAGGATTGTAGTCAGTATATATAACTGCCTTGAGTTTTTTGGTTTTAGCTTTGCAGCATTTTGAAGTGTATGCTGCAAACTTAAAGTCTCTTATTCTATAGTTGATTATTTCTTCTGATGCACATCCGACTTCTGAGAGAAATATCCCACTGGGTTCTAAAATCCCAGTTCATCTTCCTGTAGCACCAACAGCAACATCACTGGTGTCAATAGCCATTTTAAACTGCTTTGGATAATCAGATACTGCCAGGGCAGGTATAGTGGTTAGTAAAGCTTTCAAGCTGTCTGGCATTCCTTTGTCCATTGGAATCTCCTGTTCTTCTTCAATAATCCAGTCAGTGGAGCAACTACACTGCTGAAATTTGGGACGAATTTCCGATATAATCCACTCATGCCCGGAAATCTCAAAACTTCCTGTCTGGCTGTTGGCACTGGGAACTGTCCTCTGCATCTCCTGGGGCCACTTGACCATGTCCAACAGTGTGGCCTAAATATGCCACTTCTGCATTTGCAAATTCACTTTTAGCCAAATTAACCAAAGTGGCTTCCTGTAGTCGATGAAACAGTTCCTTTAAATGTTGTAGATGTTCCTCCCAAATTTGACTGAATACCACTAAGTCATCAGTATAGACAATTACTTAGTCCTTCAATCACTTTGTTAGTCTCTGAAATGTTGCTGGCGCATTTTTCATACCAAAGGGTATTACTTTGCATCGATATAAACCATCAAGCGTCACAAAAGTTGATATCTCTTTTGCCCTTTCCGATAAGGGTACTTGCCAATATCCTCGCAGCAAGTCAATTTTTGTAATAAATGCCAACTGTCCCACACTTTCGATACAATCCTCCAATCGTAGAATAGGATATGAATCCACCTTTGTTACTGCGTTTACTTTGCAGTAATCAATCCATCGTCTTTGTGATCCATCCAGCTTTGGTACCATTACAATGGGTGAACTCCAAATGCTGTGACTAGGCTCTATAATGTCATTTTCAAGCATAAATTCAATTGTTTTCTGCACTTGAGCCAATTTTACTGTATTTAATCTATATGAGTATTGCCTTATTGAAATTGAACCCACCACATCAACATCATGCAAAGCCAAATTTGTCTTCCCTGGTCTATTTTCACAAATTGCTTTGTATGACTGCAACAGGTCTTGTAAATCACTTCAACAGTATTCTGGAAGGTAACTTAATATCACATTTAGATTCTTAAGTACTTGCTCATTGTCCAGTTTAATCAAAGGAAAGCCAACTTCAGAACCTTTAATTTCTTTTTCCTCTGCCTTACCTACCACTACCAGTATTTGTTTATCCTCCCTGTCAAAGTACCTTTTTAGCACATTTACATGGCACTCTCACTGGCTCTTCTATCTGGGATATTTACAACTTAGTATACCTTAGTCTGTTTTTGGTCTGCTAAGGTCCACTAAACCGTGCCTTTAATGGTTTGTCTGCACTGGCAACAAGTACTAATACTTTTTACCCAGCCACAAAACCACGGGCCTTTGCCCTTTTATCCACTATTGTCTTCATCACTTGCTGAGATATTTTTAAACGTTCCCTAGCTATCTCACATGCCTTACTCAATCTTCCTCTGAATTTCTTCACATAATCCAGGAGAGCTGTTTCAGAACTTTGACTCATTAATTTCTCCCGAATTAATTTGAGTGGTCCCCTTACTTCATGATCACAAATTAATTTGAAAGGACTGAATCCTATTGACTCATTAGGGGTATCCCTAATAGCAAACAAGAATGGAATCCCTCGATCCCAATCATGTGGGTAGCCATGACCATATGCTCTAATCGTAATGTTTAAAGTTTGTTGCCACCTTTCTAAAGCACCTTGTGATTCAGGGTGATAAGCCAACAACCTAAATTGCCTTATTCCTAGGCTGCTCATTATCTCTTTAAACAGCTGTGACGTGAAATTTGAATCCTGATCAGGCTGTATTTCTTTTGGTAACCCATATCTTGTAAAGAATTTGGTTAACTCCTTTACAATCACCTTTGCTGTAATTTTCCTTCAAGGTATTGCTTCTGGAAATTTTGTGGACACATCCATGATTTTCAGTTAATTTTGATTCCCATTTTTAGTCTTAGGGAGGGGCCCTACACAATCAATCAATCAAGACCCTGTTAAAAGGTTCCTCAAACATTGAAGCTGGAATTAAAGGTGCAGGTTTAACTGCTGCTGGAGGTTTTCCTATCACTAGACATGTATGGCATGTTTGACAGAACTTAACTACATCTTTATGTAGTCCAGGCCAATAGAAATGTTTTTGTATCTTAGCTCGAATTTTCCTAATTCCAAAATGTCCAGCCATTGGGATTTCATGAGCCACTCAAAATTTCATTCCGGTACCCAGATGGTATCACTATCACCCACTTTTCATCTGCCTTGACATGAGGCGGACTCCACTTCCTCATTAGCCATTGTCTTTAAAGGTAATAACATTCTGGAACGTCTTCTGCCTCTGTCTCCAAACAAGCTGTCTGGTAATAACTGCTTTAAGTCTGGGTCCTGATGCTGTAACTCCACTAACTTTAAGGAACAAAACACCTCAGCCTCATCCTCCCTAATCTTCTCATTCTGAGTAATCTTTTCAAAGATTGATACAGTCATCTGAGGTTCAGCATCCTCCCCATCTTTTAGATTCTCCCCTTCCTGTTTAAGTTTGTGTCTCCGTGACCTCATCACCACGCAATCTGGAAACAAATCGAGGTTTGCTCTTTCTGTAAAAATCTCTGTTGATTGCATCTCAATAGGTTCCTCCACTATGGTAAGATGTCAATATTTGTGATCCAGCTCTCGCTCCCTAGAATAAATTGAACCCCTGCAATGGGCAATTTCTCCACCACTCTAACAATCACCTCTCCTGTCTTCAAATCACTAAATTTATTTTATATAATGAAATCGGCTTGAAACCTCCATGAATTCCACCAACCAACACTTTCTCCTGCAATAACCCTTCTGGAAAGCAGATGGCACTATCCAATACATTAATGACCAGCTAGCCCCTGTATCATTTAAGATTTTAACAGTCCTTCCTGAGAAACATACTTTCTCTTAGCATATGAAATCTTTAAACATCTCTGTAACTTGCCCTTCAGAACCTCCTTTGGTAGGTTGTGTGAACACATTCCTACCTCTCTGGCTACTATGGACTCTTCCTTCTCCACCTATACAAATGCCACTGGTCTATCTTGCACCTGGGTCTCAGAGTCCACAGCACTTTTACTCACAGAACTCTGAGTACTTATCAATGCAATCGGTTTCCCATTTAACTTCCAACTGTTTGGTCTTTAATGTCCAGCCTTGTTACAATGGTAACATACTACTTTTCTGCATTTTCCTTCTGCCTTTCCATTTTTAATAGACTGGCATCCTTCAACTGCCTCTTGTTACTAACACTTTTACCATCACCAGGTTTTCCATACCTCCAATTCTCTTGCTGACTCCCATGTGATCCTTTCCTTACACTCATCTGCAATATCATAAGTATCGGCTTAAACAGCAGCTTCCCTGATCTTTTTATCTTTCATCTAAATATGTCTTGATAGTTGCTGGAACACTATTTCTAAATTCTCCCATTGTTATAATTTCTCTTACATTTTCAAAACTCTTGTCTAACTTCAATGCCCTAATAATGATCCCAGATAGATTCTTTTTCTCTTGCAAACTCTACAGAAATCTGATTAGGTCTCTTTTTTACAGTCCTAAACTTCAACAGCAAAGCCTCAGGGACAAGCTCATAAGCAGTTAGCATTGCTCTTTTAACTACCTCAGTCTACAGATTGCTCCTCTGATAAGTTAGCATACACATTCATTGCTGTACCGGACAAAACTCAGTAACATTATAGTTCAAGCATCTCTTGCCCGATTCAACTTCATACCTATCTTTTCAAATGAAGTGAAATATTTTTCAACTCCATCTGCCATAAATTTAGGCATTAACCAAAGATTTTTAGTTAAATCAAATTACTCAAAAAAATCAAAGCCACCATCGAAATCACTATCTCTCCTTCTTTATTCTAAGTTTCACTTTAGAAAGTTCATATAGTCTGGCTTCTTTCTCTCTCTGAAGATCTCTATCTCTTTCCTCATTTGCTAACTTCTCTCTCCAAAGTTGAAGTTCAAGCTTTCGCATTTCTATTTCTTGCAATCTCTTCTTTTCCTGCTCATGATCTTCTTTTTCCCATGCAAGCTATTTTATTTTTATTTCTTTTAATCTGTCCTTTTCTTTTTCAAGTTTTTTGCATTTTTCTTTTTCTTCAATTTCAAGTCTTTTCAGTCCATTTTTGTTCAAGTCCAAACTTCTTCATCTGCAACTGAAGTCTTACTACCTCTAGCTGTGAAACATTAGTTTCAAGTGTCGTCTCCTCTAACTTTAAATGCTAAGTACTTTAACCATATCAGCCTTACGAAATCCTGCTTTTATTTCTAGCTGCACATCATCTGCTAACTTGCTCAGAGTCAGAGATTACAAAGACTCCACAGTTACATCTTGTACGTCCAGAAGTCTTAGCAACTGCTAAAGCCATTTTGCAGTTCAACCACTTTAAAATCCTTCAACACAAAACTAGAGTTCTGTATTCTCCTCATATCTGTATCCTTTAGATTCACAAATTCCAAGTCAATCAAGGAATAACTCCCACAAAGAGCCCCCAAATTTGTTACGACCACAGCCAATTACATAAGAGTTACATAGAAATTGCAATACAGAAACAGGCTGTTCAGTTCCCAACCATTCCATGTTGAACATCCAAATGAGTAGTATTCCTAATCCCATGTGCTGGCTGTTTCCATTCCCCATTTTTTGCTCCTTTCCTTGAGTCACTTAATTAACCATTGTCATGACTGCGCAATTATAATATTGTGGATTTTTTAAGGAAAATTGTTAGAAGTACATCGCTACTTTAAAAAAAATTTCAGTTAAGTTCTTAAAGTCCATTCAAAATGAAAGTCACAGCAGACAACTGTCTCCACAGATGATTGCTAAATATTGTTGAACTGTTTTATCTCAGAATCAGTCACCAAAGTCATTAATAAATGTAAGGATGCCTCGGACAACACAACTGAATCTTCTAAGGTGTGAAAACTCAGAACTTCATTGATACCAACAAAAAGGACTTCTTCGAAAGGCTGCAATTTAATTAACTTATTTGCTTCGTGAAACAATGACTCACCTAAATTAATGTAATGCATTTTTGAGTTTTAAACTGTATAAAGTCTGGCTGAGAACAGCTATTTTGTGCACAGAACCCAGAAGACCTCAGGAAGTCAGTTCCAACCCACAGCTCTGATGTGAATTAACTGTGGATAGCATGTAAGAGCTGGGTTTCTCTGCCACTGAGAATCAGAGGAAGTTGTCCAGAAACCATCACTGTTATGCTGAAAAAGAACTCCAGGCAGTCTTCAAGAGTTGTGCTGACAGAACCAGTAAAGAAAAAGGGACCTTCACTTGCTCCCCAAAGCTGCTTTACCTGCTGAGTCTACCTGAAAAAGGTAAATACTGACTAATCGACAACAGAAGCCATTGCTGCTGCAGAAAACATCTCTTCAACTTCAACCCTTCACTCCAGACAACCAACACTTCAACTGCAAGCAATGGGCCTGCAATGATAAGTCACAGAGACTGATTTGAAATCTCATCTTCAAGTATCTTTTCTCCTCCTTTTAACTGGATTTTAAGTAACTAAAACATAGACACACACACAGCCTGTGAGGAACTCAGTGGGAATGGAGAGAAATTGTCTATCCAGACTGTTCATGGTATTGTTCAGTGAAGGTAGCTAAACAATCCGAGATAAGCAGCTGTGGTTTCATTGGTAGCACTCCCGTCTGAGTCACAAGGTCCTGGGTTTGAGTCCCACTCCAGGGCCTGAGCGCAAAAATAAAGGCTGACATTCCACTGCAGTATTCAGGGAATGCTGCACTGTTGGACTTGGCATCTTGAGGAGACCAAGGCCCCAACTGCCAGTTCGGGTTGGGTGGAAAAGATCCCATGGCATTATTTTGAGGAGCAGGAGAGTCATGAGTGGAACCCTGGCCAATACTTACCCCTCAATCAACATCCCTGTGCCCTCCTCATAACCTAGCTTTGTATAGTCAGCAAACTTAAATATATTACTCTCTGTCTCTTTGTAAATAACTGAGGCCCCACTACTGATCCTTGTGGTACTGCAGGCCAAGCCTGCCGACTTGAAGGTGCCCCATTTATAGTCTTTGCTTCCTGTTCTAATCCTACCCCCAACTCCATGAGCCCTTATCTTGCATGTTACTTTTTTGTGTGACACCTTATTGAATGCCTTTTGGAAATCTAAGTATATCACATCAGCTAGTTTCCTTTTTATCAACCAGAAACTGAACTGGACTAGCCATATAAATACTGTGGCTACACATCAGGTCAGAGGCTAAGAATCAAACCTGCGATGAGTAACTCACCTCCTGACTCCCCAGAACCGGTCCATCTACAAGGCACAAGTCAGGAGTGTGATGGAATACTCCCCACTTGCCTGGATGAGTATAGCTTCCACAACACTCAAGAAGCTCGACACCATCAAGGACAAAGCAGTCTGCTTGATTGGCACCAATCCACAAACATTCACTCCCTTCATCACCGACACACTGTAGAAGCAGCGAGTACCATCTACAAGATGCACTGCAGGAATTCACCAAAGGTCCTTCGACAGCACCTTCCAAGTGCATGACCAATATCATCTAGAAGGACAAGGGCAGCAGATAGATGGAAACTCCCCTCCAAGCCATTCACCATCCTGACTTGGAAATATATCCCGTTCCTTCACTGTCACTGGGTCAAAATCCTGGAACTCCCTTCCTAACACAACCTGGGCTGCAGCGGTGCAAGGCAGCAGCTCACCACCACCTTCTCAAGGACAACTAGGGATGGGCAATAAATGCTGGCCCAGCCAGCAAAGCCCACATCCCATGAATTAATTTAAAAGATCTATCCTACAAGTTACATCCTCAAAAGGCCTTCCTGAATCTGCAAAACATGGGATTTCCCTTTCGTAAAACCATGTTGACTTTATTTCATCATACTATGATTTTCTAAGTGCATTGTTAAGGCTTCCTTAATAATAGATTCTAACACTTTCCCAATGACTGATGTCAAGCTAACTGGCCTGCAGTTCCCCATTATATCTCTCTCTCTCCCTCCCCACTTTCTTCAATCGCGCTCTCACATTTCCTAATTTTCCATCTGCTGGGACAGTTCCAGAATCTAGGGAATTTGGAAAATCAGCCAGCATCTCTGAAGCCAACGCTCTTAGAACACTTTTTTTTTTTTGCAGACATTCAGGTGCTGGGAATTTATTGGATTTTAGTGCCTTAATTTTCTCCAGAACTTTTTTTCTCTGTTGAGGGTTGAAATGTGCAATTTTGGCAAGCTGGGTTAGTGCAGCAACACTCATTCTCCTGGCTCTGGCAGCAAGTGTATCTGTCTTGATTCCTGACGGTTTAGGACCTCAACCTAAAAACGTGTACATTTGTTTTATTAACATTGCATATAATTTATGTCATATGGCAACCTGTTCGTCACAGGCTTGACGAGCACCAAAATCCTATTGAACAACGCTAAATATGTTCTCCCCAATGCCAATGTAATGTCACTGCCTCTAATGTCATCTCAGCAATCTGCTTATCCTTGCTCGGAACAATAACTTTTATCAGGGATGTCATTCTGATCAAAAATAAAATCTGCAAGCACGTAGTTTAAGCCAATTCTGCCTACTTTAGCTATTCCCCTTTTGCTTCATTTATTAAAAACATATCGATATTTGCACCTTGATTCTAAACCTTTTAGACACAGGAAGTAAGCAGTATTAATCTAGTCTATCCCACCCATCATATTTTTAGATACCTATTATTAAAGCACACATCAATCTCCTTTAAAGAAATAGGTTTCAATTTTATATATCTTTGATTGTATTTGTAATTCTTTATGTGATGTGATGCTGTGCTACCATCTTGAACAGCTGCATTTCATGTGGTCAAGGTACAGTCGCAGTACTGTTACCTAGGGAGCTCTACAATTCTGACACAGCAAGGGTGAAGGAACTGAACTATATTTCCAAGTCAGGATGGTACATGACTTAAATGGGAACTTCCAGGAGGAAGTTACCATGTATTAGCTGCCCTTTTACAAAGTCTTGTGGAGATGATGGAAGTCTTGGCTATTAGCTGGACTGTTGGCAAGAGGCCCCGCCCCCCCCGTTCCCCTGACCCCTCACCGCCCCCCGACCCCCCCACACCGCCCCGCCCCCCCACCCCTTGCCCATAGGTTGTGTTTCCTGCATAACAAGCCCCAACTGCTGGATTAATACCGGCAGGATGAGGCCCTTAAGTCGGCGATTGCCCACTTAAGGGCTGCAATTGGCGGCGGGGTGGGAAGGCCATCCACAGACCTTCCAGCCACAGATTTAATCGTGGTGGTGGGGGTGACGGGGAGGCAAGGTAGTAGAAGGCCCCTCCCACCCGCCACTCTCAAGATTAAATGCCTTCCCTGCCAACAAGCTCACCATTGGTGGCGGGGGTGGGGGAGCGTGCCACAAGATTCCATGTCTTGTCTTTCTAGGTAATACGGGTTTGGGCTAGGGGACTGCTGTTGAAATTGCTGTCATGAATCTTGTAGATCATCCACCAGTGTAATCAGTGGTGGAGGGAATGAAGATTTAAGGTGACAGATGAGGTGTCAATCAAGCAGGCTGCTCATCTAGGATGGTAGAGCTTCGCTTGTTGATTGAACTGCAACCATCCAGGCAAGGGGATAGTATTCCATCACAGTTCTGAAGTGTTCCTTGTACGTGGTGGAAGGGTTTGAGGAGGAGAGAGTCACATAACAGAATATCCAGCCTCTGACCTGTTCTTGTAGCCATACTATTTATATGACTGGTCCAGTTAATTTTCTGGTCAATAGTAACCCCCCCCCCCCCCCCCCCCCCACAAATGTTGACAGCAGGGCCACTGAATGCTGAGAGTGGTGGATAGTCTGTATCTTATTGGTAGAAATCATTGTTTGACACTTTTTGATCAGCCCAAGTCTAGATGTTGTACAGGTCTTGACGGACATAGGCAAAGATTGCTTTAGTATCTGAAGAACTGCACATGAAACTGAATACTCCAATCATCTAACATTCTTACTTCTGGTCCTATAATGGAGGCAAGGTCATGATCAAGCAGCTGCAGATAGGAAACTAGGGCCAAGCTAAGGGACTCCTAAGATAATTAGCCTCCAACAATAACAACAACTCTCCTTTGTGCTAGCTGTGATTAGTTATCCTCGATTCCCACTGACTTCATTTTACTAGGGCTTCTTAGTGCCATATCTCGGTCCAACACTGCCATGATGTCAAGGGCAGTCACTCTCACTTATGTAATTCAGTTATTTTATCCACGTTTGGACCAAAGTTGTAATGAATCTGCAGCCAAGTGGTTCTGGTGGAACGTAAACTAAGCATCACTGGGCAGATAACTGACGATTAAGTGCTGCTGGATTATAATAGCATCAACAACACTTTTCATCACAATGCTGATGATTAAGCAGTTAATTTGACTTATTTGATTAGTCCTGCTTTTTGTGGACACTCCTGAGCAATTTTCCATTGTGTTTAGTAGATATTAGTCTTGGAGTTGTTCTGAACTGCCTGGCTAGAGACAGGACTAGGTCTCATGCACTAGTCTTCAGAGCTCAGCTGTCAGAGAGCATCATGCCTTTTGCTGTATCCAGTGGAGCCAGTCATTTCTCAATAGAACATGGAGCAAATTCATACCAGACAATATCCTAGAATATCCACAGGACGTTCTCTTATAGCTCCAGATCGAGTTGCTTTGTTGCATTTTCATATGAAAAAAATACTACTGCGATTTCAATAATCTAATTTTAGGAATTTACATTGATTACAACCAACATTTTGGTATTTCATACTAACCACAGTTTAAATAGACAGCTTAAGTTCTTGCCTGCAAAGAGAGACAAATTAAACAGGTAAAGACTGTGCAACTAGCATTTGCAGCTGCGAGACTCAAGGATGTCTGTCAGTAATGAGAGAACTGAACTATTGATAAAGCCTTAGTTGCCCCCTTGTCTAGAATGGTTACAGAACTCCTTTGTCTTAAAGGCACACTCAAGGGCCAACGGAACCAACTCTCAGCACTGCTCCCTCCCTATGGTGTAAGGGCCAGTATCAGCACAAATCTCACATACCTTTTTAATTAAGATATTTTTCTAACATATTAATCATTTAAGTGTAATAAAGAGAGTAAAATTGAAGTTAACGTTTATGCTTATTTTTCCTGTTTCACCACAAGAGACAACTTGAGAAGGCAAATTAGCAATATTTTGTGATAAGAACGAACATAGTTTATGGGAATGTCAATTGGACTTCTAATTCACATAACATCTAAGAGAGAACATTGAATACAAAAGGTGGACATCTGTTTCCAGTTACTTGTTATGTGACTTTAGGCATGGAAGTGGGGAGAAAGCAAGTGACCTCACTTTCAACTAATTGAAAGGGTTAATACAAGCCATGTTCAAATATGGCACAAGGGCTTTCAAAATTAGGGGTAAATATCAAAAGTTTCAAGACATCGGGGATACAGTCATCGCCATTGTTCCTATGGTGACAACTCTCCTGAAACACACCAAAGGAGGACGAAGAGAAAGGCTGTGTGCTATTAGCACGCAGTGGATCCACAGTCTTTGTGGGTTAATACATGCTGCCATCACAGCCCTCTGCTAAACCTATTTACCACCCTTGCTTAATAAATTCTACTTCATTTCACCATGCTTGTTTGTTTCTCTCTCACTTGATTGTACTTGGTAGGTGAGCTCAACAGGACCCATTAATCGAAATTGTCAATTTGGGATTTAAAAGTTAAATTGGCTAAACAGATACTAGCAGCTCTAAATTTTAAATCAAGTCCAAGTTCTTACACAATGAAGTAAAGACGGTGTAGTGGGATCCAGTGTGCTGGATTTACTTCCTTTACTTTCCTTCTCTGTGTCTCATCATTAAGAAACTGGGACTTACAGTTGGATGGACAGGTTATCACCATTCTGACCAATTGGTAGCAAGCTCCTTACAGTCATCAAAAGTCAATGCAACTGCACTTCAAGGAGAACATCAGAATAGCTTTGAAGCATTTTCTTTGTCCTCCCCTGAAACGTTGGCCATTTGAGAGCTGAGAGAACAAGACCTGGTAGGGGATACAGTTTTCTGTCATCTGGACAGTATCCAGTCCATTGAAGTTGATTTTGCAGGACATTTCCCCGAATGCTTGTGGAGTTGGCTTTAAGAAGGACATTATTATTTGTTCTATGGTCCTTTCCTATAGTATGGAGCCCAAAACTTTACACACTATCCCACCTGTAGTCTTGAGGTTTTATACACATTCATTGTCACATTCTTATATTCAAATGCAAAGGTTAACACTAGATTCATGAGAGTGCTTCAAACATATGGAGCAAAGGCATTTTTTAAATCACTGTGATGAAATCATCTTCCGATGTTGCAGTCTTGTGCAATCAATAGCATTCCATAGGTGAGTTACATGGCCTACCTTGTTCCATCAGCATCAGGGGGCCATTTTTAAAAGCCTCTGAATCTACCTTTGGTAGAGATCCAGCAGGAGACTGCAGCAGACCTATAATGTGAACTAGAGCAGAATGTTTTGTAAACATTCCCCCAGGACCCAAAGCCCTCAAGCCACAATGTAACAGAAGATTGCTAATTAAATGACATCAACAAGAAGGTTAAATGACATCTTAATAAATTCCTAATAATTTACCATCGACTCCAGTGCTGACATGAGAAATTTTACAGCCAGAAGATTTTCAGCGCTGGAGGGTTCCTCCTGTATAACTGGTGAAGTTCCAACTTGTGCCATGTTTCCTGGGTGATGGGATAGAGGGAAAAACAAAGAGATAAATCCATTAAATCAGGTGTGGAGAAAAGAGAGGTTCAATGCAACTCCCCAAAATCTTAAAAATCAGGCAAAATATAATACCTAAAATTATTCAACCTTAACTGGCAGTATTCTTTGACAATGACATTTCCTTAAATTGATGGTCCTCCACACAAAGCCCTAACAGAACTCATCATTTGTGTTCAGCAATTTTCAACCGTGCTCCTAACCATTTAATTATTTTTAAAATTTGGAAATAACTGCTCCATGAATCAAAACAACTAGAGAATGTAGAGGATTTATTTGCAACTTTAGTTTTGCAGATTTGTATCTACCCAAATTAATTATCTATTCTTGGCATTTTAGAAGACTTGGATTGTTTCTCCTCCAAATAGCTTTCTCTCAATTTAAGTAAGTTCAAGTCTACTGCCTATCCAGCCCCTTGTAGCAAATTTCTTGTTACCATTGCTTCATGAAAAGACAGTGAGATAGATTTGCTTTGCACATTAATATAAATGAATTCATTGCACTCTGTTTAAATGTAAACTTAAGGCTGAGGTAGGTCTAAGATGATCACCTGGCTCCAGTGCACCTGACTGCCGAATGGCTTTTAATTTCTATACAGCTTTAATGTGTTTATTAGACTGGGAAGACCATACTTGGATGATGTGAACATCTCACTCATGGTTCATTTAATCCTGAAATGGGAATGTCAGTTGAAATATTAACTATTAACATGCACTCCAAGGAGTACTTGGCTAATGGGATATTGAAACTTCCAGCCTCGGATAAAGACATTGAATGCTTCAGAGCAAGAGCAACTGGAAGTGAAAAGGAATCAAAGAAAGTGAATGATGGGATGTTCATTAGCTGCTGCTTATAAAAACTCACTACATTTACCGCCATCAGGAAATAAATGCAGTTCCAAAAATACAAGACCTTTTGTCACACACAAGAGTGCTGTTCCTTATATATCTGGCTTAATCAATTGTCATACAAAAAAAATCCAGTTTGTTAATTCAGAACCAGTGTCCAACTCATTGGGGTCTATTAATAAAATTTACATCCATAGCGGCTTGGAGAGAAATAAAGTTCACAGGACCTTCAATCACAATCTTGTACTGATAGCTTAACTTCTGCCCTGTAGGGAACTCAAGGTTATGATCCTGTTAGGGGCCCTTAACATTCAAAAAGAAATCCAAACACCAGTGATTTAATTAGAACTACACAAAATTCCAAGTTTTCCAAAACACAACCCTTACAGTAATTAACAGAATTAAACAAGCAATCTTATTATAGATCAGAGAGCTATGTATGTTATGCGCTCAGTTTTACTCTTTACTTCCCCCAAGCCTCTCCTTTAAGGCACTATCCTAAAGTTACAGTTGGGACCACCCATAGGTATGCCACAGTCCTCTAGAATTTACTTCAATTCTCCTCAATTCCAACTATTCTCAGAGGTAAGGCTCTTTGTTTAATACCTCTCGATTGTAGATGCCTCAGTTCCTTGGAATTATTGAGAAGGCAATCATAACAAGCCAACCTGCTGGATGTTTTCTTTTGCACAAAACTCTGAGGACCACTGTGGGTTTATCCACTAGCTTCAAACTAGGCAATTTTCCAACTTCTATTCCCTCATGAAATCCAAATTGAGATTAAGCCTTACCCGCATTCCATACAGTGAATGAAGTGGTTTGCTTTTTCTCTGCTTACAGTGCAAGCCAAACTGTCATTTACTTTAGCTATCATCTTTCAGTGAGTTGCCCAACACACATCTAAGTTGCAACTATAACTCTCAGCAAACACCCAGATTATTTTTGAAAGCAGAGAATCTGTCCAAGCTCCGCCCTACTCCATGATGACATGGCATCCTCTAGGATGTCCTCAAACAGACCTTCAGGTTAATTATCCCTCATTTAATTTCTTCTTTGATCTGGAGAAATAAATAGATTTTACAACCTTTCAGAAGTTTCCTAATGCTTAAAACTAATTTAGCTCCAAATCTCAAAGCAAAACATTTCTCTGGATTACCCTTACAGAAATGATTGCAGACATCATGTCTCTGCCAAAAGGTCTACAGATAGATCATCCATGGTTTAAATTTCTCCACCTACTGTTTTGTGACTCTCACCTTTCTAGCTGTTAATCTCTTAAATCAACATGGCCCCACCTTTTAAGTGTAATAAACTCAAACTTGTTTGAATTGCATTTAGTTCAGGGTTGTTTTTTCTAAATTTCTCAACCAGGTACTCTCATTTTCTGCAGTTAAAATTTTAATTCCCAAAAATAAAATTTATATTCTAAAACATAAGAATTATGAACCAGATATGCACAAGTGTGCTTAAGAAAATACAGCAAAATCATTGCAAGATAGAATACCTGATCAGAATACCTTAAAGTTACACTACACTGCCAACATCCTATGAATGAATAAGAAAACAAGTTGGAAGGCATCTATATCATTACTTCCTTTGAATCTCAATCGTTTAGTTTTCAAGTTTTTTTGAAATTAGTGTCCCAAAACCATACAAAATACTCCAATAATGGACTCAAATTAAAATTAGAATAGCTAATTTCCATTAGACAAATGTCTTAATATGCATCCAAACAGATGTTCTGCTTTGTTAATAGCAGCTTCACAACTGGATACTTTATCAGTGATAAGTCAGTATCATACTCAAGTCTACATTGTTGATCTAACAGAATTCTGGTCACAATAGGTCTGGAAGTTTCTTCAGACAGATTTTTTTGCTGAAACTGTCCTTGATGATTCTTACTTTTCACAACTTTGCAGACTTTCAAAAAAATTTATTCCAATGAGATGTTTGAGCAAAGTTTAACTCACTCTATACTACATGTAACACAAAAGTGGGGCAGAGAGAGGGAAAGAGTCTTTTTCTTGCAGCTTGCTTCTAAGGCTCTGCTACGGTATTTTAAAGACTAAGATGTGCAAAGAATACTTCTTAGGCCAGGTGTTTCCAACTAATCAACAAGAGTCTTTAGCCAGGCAACAGCAATTCTTTATTAACTTATATATTCAAAGCATCTCTTCCCTCTGCAGGTGTTCCTCGCTGGACATCTATCTTGACCTGTGGTTTCTTGAAGAATGGCATATTTGCAGCCCAAATTAATATTGCAAACTTTTAAAAATAATTCAGGGAGGAAGCATGTCCAGAATTCAATGTCCTTCAAATTTTTCAAAAACAGGTTCCTCACAACAGCTTGATCAAATATCCTCTCAGCCTTCTCTTCTCCAAGGTGAAAAACCCCATCTTCTCCAAAACAAAAACAAAAACAGAATTACCTGGAAAAACTCAGCAGGTCTGGCAGCATCGGCGGAGAAGAAAAGAGTTGACGTTTCGAGTCCTCATGACCCTTCAACAGAACTTGCGTTCGAGTCCAAGAAAGAGTTGAAATATAAGCTGGTTTAAGGTGTGTGTGTAGGGGGCGGAGAGATAGAGAGACAGAGAGGTGGAGGCGGGGGGGTGTGGTTGTAGGGACAAACAAGCAGTGATAGAAGCAGATCATCAAAAGATGTCAACGACAATAGTACACATAGGTGTTAAAGTTGGTGATATTATCTAAACGAATGTGCTAATTAAGAATGGATGGTAGGGCACTCAAGGTATAGCTCTAGTGGGGTTTTTTTTATATATAATGGAAATAGGTGGGAAAAGGAAAATCTTTATAATTTATTGGAAAAAAAAGGGGGAAGGGGGAAACAGAAAGGGGGTGGGGATGGGGGAGGGAGCTTATGACCTAAAGTTGTTGAATTCAATATTCAGTCCGGAAGGCTGTAAAGTCCCTAGTCGGAAGATGAAGTGTTGTTCCTCCAGTTTGCGTTGGGCTTCACTGGAACAATGCAGCAAGCCGAGGACAGACATGTGGGCAAGAGAGCAGGGTGGAGTGTTGAAATGGCAAGCGACTGGGAGGTTTGGGTCATTCTTGCGGACATCTTCTCCAATCTGTCCACATAACTGAAATCCTGATCCCTGGAACCAATCTCGTAAATAATTTCTGCATCATCTCTAAAGCCTTCGCATTCTTCCTAAAGTAGTGTCCAAAATTGGACACAATACTCCAGCTGAGATTGAACCAGAGTTTCATAAAGGTTCCTCATAACCTCCTTACTTGTTACAAAAAGTAGTTATATCTATTTATTAAGTCCAAGATCTCAAATGCATTTGAAAATCAAGGATCTCTCAACATTCCCTGCCACCTTTGATAATTTGTTCACATATATACCCAGGTCCTTCTGTTCCTGCACACTCTTGAGAATTGAACCCTTAGTTTATATTGCTTCTCTTCATTCTTCCGACCAATAAAGTATCACTTCACACTTCCCTGCATTAAATTTAATCTACTACATACCTGCCCATTCCAACGATCTATGTTCTCAAAGTCTATCGTTACCCTCCTAACAATTCCCAATACCTTCAAGTTTTGTGTCATCTTCAAATTTTGAAATTGTGCCCTGTTCGCCCAAATCTAAGTTATCAATTTATATCAGAAAATAGTAGTGGGGTACAAGTGGACGCTAGTGGAACCCCCACTGTATATATTCCTCCAGTCCAACAAACAATTTACCGCTACCCTCTATTTCCTATCACTCAGCCAACTTCACACCTATGCTGCCACTGTCCCTTTTATTCCAATTGTTTCTAATTTGCTGGCAAGCCTATTATGTGGTAACTTATCAAACATTTTGGGGAGTCCACATAAACCACATGAACAGCATTACCCTCATTAACCCTCTCCATTGCCTCATCTTAAAACTCAATCAGTTAAACAGGATTTGCCTTTTAACAAATCCACGCTGACTTTCCTCAACGGATCTATTCTAGTCCAAGTGTCTATTAACTTTGTCCTAGATTACCATTTCTAAAAGCTTTTCCATCACAGAGGTTAAACTGACTGGCTTGAATTTGCTCAGTTTATCCTTACACCCTTTTTTAAACAAGGGTTTAGTTTAACATTTTAAATTCTCCAACCATCAGGCACCACCTCAGTATCCAAGGAAGATTAGAAGATTAAGACCAATACCTTCTCAATTTCCATTCAGGTGCACCTCATAGGGTCCTGGTGACCTGCTAACTTTTAAGTACAACCAGCCTAATACCACCTTGTAATAAATTTTTCACCCATCCACTATCTCAATTACCAAGGGAGGAGGTGTTGCGCTGCCAGTTATTGTGAAGGAGAAGGTAAAGACAGATCTAAAGTACTCATTTAGTACCACAATCGTCTCCTCTGCCTCCATGTACATATCCTCTTTTTGATCCGTAACAGCGCAACCTTTCCTCTTGCTACCCTATTATTTATATACCCAAAGAAGACCTTTAGATTCTCCTTCATGTTAACTTCTTTCTATTCTCGCACTGGGTCTTTGCCCCATTTCCTTTTTCATCTGACATCTACCCGACAATGTGGAAAATTGCCCAGGTATGTCCTGTACACAAAAAGCAGGACAAATCTACCCCAGCCAATTACTGCCCATCAGTCTATTTTCAATCATCAGCAGCGATGGTAGGGACGGTTGACAGTGGTATCAAGCAGCACTTACTCAAATAACCTGATGTTCAGTTTGGGTTCTGCCAGGGTAATTCAGCTTCTAACCTCATTACAGCCTTGATCCAAACATGGACAAAAGAGCTGAACTCCAGAGATGAGGTGAGAGTGACAACCCTTGACATCAAGGCAAAGTTTAGCCCAGTGTTGCATCAAGGAAATGCTTAGCAAAATTGGAATCAGGGGAGAACTCTCCATTGGTTGCAGTCAGATCTAACACAAAGCAAGATGGCTGTGGCTGTTGGGAGTTGATTCATCTCAGTCCTAGGACATCACTGCAGGGGACCCAGGCCCAACCATCTTCAGCTGCTTCATCAATGGCCTTCCCTCCATCATAAAGTCAGAAGTGGGGATGTTCATTGATGATTGCACAATGTTCATCACCATTTGCAACTCGTCAGATACTGAAGCAATATGCAGCGAGACCCAGACAACATTCAGGATTGGGCTGATAAGTGGTAAATTACATTTATGACACACAAGTGCCAAGCAATGACCATTTCCAACAGGAAAGAATCCGACCATCTGCCCATGACATTCAGTGGCATTACCATCACTCAATCCCCTACTATCAACACCTCGCGAGTTACCATTGGCCAGAAACTGAACTGGACTAGCCATGTAAATACTGTGGTTACAAGAGCAAGCCAGAGGCTGGGAATGCTATTGTAAGTAACTCACCTCCTTACTTCCCAAAGCCTGTCCACCATCTACAAAACGCAGTTCAAGAGTGTGATGGAATACTTTCCACTTGCCTGGATTAGTGCATCTCCAACAACACTCAAGTTTGACACCATTCAGGACAAAGCAGCCCACTTCTTTGGAGCCCCATCCACCACCACTGATGCGCAATTTACAGGATGCACTGCAGTAACTCACCAAGACTCCTTCAACAGCAGTTTCCAAACCCATAATCTCTACCACCTAGAAGGACAAGAGCAGCAGATGCATGGGAACACTACCATATGCAAGTTCCCCTCCAAGCCACACACTATCCTTACTTGGAACAATATTACCATTCCTTCCTGTCGCTGGATCAAAATCCTAGAACTCCCCCCTTCCTAGCAGCACTGTGGGTGTACCTACACCATATGGGCTGTAATGGTTTTTATGATCTCAGCTGAGGTTATGCCTGGACAAGCCTGATCCCAGAGTGGAACCCAGCTTGATAGATGCTAACTTTTAGTTTGTTTGTTTAGACATGAGGAGAGTGGCCACTGAACAGAGTCACCGGAGTCGGCTGATGAACTTTTAGTAAAAGAATAAAGCATTTATTTAACAAGAAAAGATGAACTATATTACAATACTCCTTCACCTACAATTATACTCATACAGATTTATAAGGATAACACAAGTTACAAAAACCAACTTATACTCTAATGTTCACAGTACATACACAGTCCATGTAAACCAATAGGCACCACAGTCTGAAACCAAGTGATGGATGCCACTTCAACCAGATATTATGGATCTCTCAACTCCCCCAGATGCTCAGTCTTTCACACAAGAGTTTCCAATCTCCACTCCCCAAGAACTCACATTGGAATCTTCTCCCAAACCTTTGCCTTCAGCAAGGGTTCAACTCCACGGTTTCAAACACTCTTTCCGATGTTCATCTCTCCAGGTCACCACATGCATTCAAGCTGCCTTCTGCGCATTCTTTCTCCAGCTCAGCCATCAACAGTACACCACTGCTTCACACGCCCATAGCAAAGAGCTATAAACCTTCAGCCATCTCTTTGAACCTTCTAGCCTCTTGCAAGCTGTTCTCGCTTTAAATCCATTCTCTGCAGCTTTTGTCTCTAAATTTGAAGCATCTCTCTCTCTCTCTGCCTCTCATTCTTAACTTCACTTAACAGGACCTTTTTCAGGTTCCTGGCCTTCCCTTTGACTAGAACTAGGGACTGCCTCCTTTTCCACTTCCCTGGATTTTTGGGGTCTTTTCTTTAGCTTGGTACTGGCTGCCTGACCCCTTTACTCTAGTCTCTCCTGGCAGCTACTTCCAAAAAATAACTGAACTCAAACAGCTTCCAAATCAAACTGCTGTTTCTGGTTTCTTCTGTGTGCCTGTGGGAGGGACCTGCCTCTCTTCACTCCTGTTGCTAGACAACAGCCCAGTTTCTGTGCTCTTCTTTGTTTAACTTAGCTGTAAGTCAAGCTCTTATTAGAAATGCGAGTATCGTTTAAAGTGAAACTAAAACTCAACTTGACCTTTTCCTAACACACAAGATACTGAAATACAAACCAACTAAAACTCATTCCTAGCACCCACAAATACCAATAACAAACTATTTCCTAACAGGTTCAAGAAGGTGGCTCACCATGCAGTGGTTCAAGGAGGCACTCACAAAACACCACCTCTCAAGAGCAATTAGGAATGGACAATAAATGCTGCCTCACCAAATGAAGCCTGTGAAGAAATTTAAAAATTCAGCCTTCGCAGTATTATCAACCTGACATCCGTCATATGCCCCCTTTTCCTGCTTCACCTCTCTCACTCATTCTCTTTCCTTCATCATCTAGGGAGCTCTGGTTTTGTTTGTCCTTCCTTCCCCCCCTTGTCAAAATGTACCCAAACCATCTCCTCTTCAAAGGCAGCCCACTGGCACGCAAAACCGTACCCGACCAATCTTTTCTTCTGATTTAGCTGGGACAAGTCTGCTCTCAACTAACAAACTGTCTTCCTTCAATTAATGAATTTTGGTCTAGATTGCTATTTGCCCTATTCCATCGCTAGTCTAAGCCTTATGACACTATGATCTGCTCCCTAAATGTTCCCTTAGTAACACTTGATCATTTGACCCACCTCATTCCCCAGAACTAGATCCAGTAATGCGTCCTTCCTCACTGAACCAAAAAAGTACTGACATGAAAACTTAAGAACACTCATTAGAGACTTAATTTTTTTTAAATTCTCAAAGCAAACTTTTCCTGCAGCCTGAGTCATGGGAAAGCAACCCAAATGCAGCATACTCCACATCCCATATTTATGTATGGATAGCGCTTCTGCATTATAAATGGGCCAAAAAGGCCAGGCGATGATTTGAACACAAAGCTGAAGATATCCTGCAGAGGGTCCATTGGGTATAGGAAGCCAGGGAAGTTTGATGGATAGGTACAACAGATTTTCAGGCTCATGTGTAGAGAACATTGGTTACAGCTTTCTCAACAACTGGTGATTTATGGACAGTGGATACAAGGCAGCCAGAAAAGGGAGCTTTCAGTAAGCCAAGTTTTCATGTGATAATGCATGGACTATATTTTCTGGGAAAGGATGTGGAAGAAAATGGTATTAGTAATGGACTACAAGATGGAAGACAGCTGAGCTCAAGGTAAAGCATCGCTTGGATTGATCTGAGGTGCCAGAAGTTGGAGTCCAGTACAGCCCAAGTGCTGCTAAGAGTAAAGGAAAGGGTTTCAGTGTTATACATGTTAAAACTATAAGAAGCAGAAGCCAAAATTAAATTTGGAAGCAGAAAGGTAAAGCAGGTTACCAATATTTGTACAATGAAAGCTTAAGTCATTTAATCACTCCTACCTTCCAGCCTATCAGATATTCCCCTTTGTTCCTCTTCCCAATCTCCCTTATATCTGCCAACCCCCTCACACCAATTTCACTTGCTCAAAGCCCATTACATTTCTAACTTTTCTCAGTTCCAATGAAAAGTCACAAACCTAAAACATTAACTGTTTCTGTCTCCCCAAATGCCACCTTACCTGGCTTGCTCAGTGTTTCCAGCATTTTCTGATTTTATTTCAAATTTCCAGCATCTGCAGTATTTTCCTTTTGTATCATCAACGTACAAGTGGAAACTGACTCTGTATTTTGCAAATGTGGCTGAAGTTTGTAAAAGATGAACGTGAGTCAAGAATGGAGTCCTGGGGTATACTAGAGATAGCCATGGAAAATCTCCAGGCATGGTAGCAAAAGGAAGGACTGGAATTGTGGCAGTAGACAAGAGACACAGTTGACAAGAGAGAGTGCAGCCGTGGTACCTACAGCACTCAAAAGTTTAACATTACTTTGACCATTTACTAGTCATTTACTATCAAGGCTTGCCATGAGCTGACAGTACATGGGCTAAGGGACACAGATTTAAGATTTTGGGCAAGAGATGTAGAGGGGTGCAAGGAAATCTCTCTAATGCAGCAAGTATAATGAGCCAGAAGGGTGATGAAAATGGAAAGATCAATTATTTCAAAAAGGATATTGGATAGGCATTTGCAGGGATAGAGCAGTGGAATGGGACTGACTGAACTGCTCCACAGAGAGAATCAGCAAAAACTCTACAGCCCAGATCTTTCATTCAGCAATTCTGCATGCATTGACACTGCCTGCAAGATTTTGCAACCCAACCCTTCTATGAGTTTTTCAGCATCGAAGGGGCAGCTCAGCCTCTCCAGGGGAAGAATGTTGGTTGCAAGAGAGACGGAGACAAGCCCCATTTTCACAACAGCAGCTGCCATATTCAGGCAAGATTTTAAAAGGTCCAGTCTTTCTATAAGTGAGTGGGTTAGTGAATGGGTGAGGTGGGGTGGTCAGGGAGTCAGTTGTGTGTTCAGTTGAGTTATGCTGACTAATCTCTCAAGTTAGACCAGGTTAACCAGAGTGATTATGTAGGCAAGTCCTGTGTATCTAGCCCAAGTCTCTGACACTGAGCTCAGTGTTAGACACTTTCGGAGAGGTTCCAAGGCAGCAGAGAAAATAGAACAAAGCAGCTCAGCAGGACTTCCTGGGTTTTCTTCACGCAGGTACGTACATCAGGACTTCCGCAGAGCCCTGACACACATCTCCCAGCTTCAGATACCACATGATGTGGGCCTACGACTCATTTCAACCTTTCAGCATTTTTCTGGGTACTCTAAGAGTGTAACTCAGACTTTGTTCTAATGTTTCAAATAAATGCGTACCTGAATGGCATCCTGCAAGTACAAGATGTATATGGTTTGACAATGTGTGGGTATAAAGTGCACAGTAAATCCCCTAGTGCACTTAATCAGCTTTTGAGATTCCTTTAAGAATTATTTAAGTTAAAAAGAGGTAACCAGCAATAAGTCACTCAACTTTTACAAGAAAAATAGCTGAAACTTTGATTCTGTTTAAACTATAAAGCAAACACTGATCTTATTTTCTTCCCTGTAATGTGACAGATGTGCTCAGTGTGATAGCTGTGAGGTAGAGAAAAAGATAACAGGCTACAATTTGAGAGCTAAGAATTTGCCACATCATGTGGTGCCACGTACCTCCAACTCTTACTGTTATTAACCCTCTCTAGTACAAGATTACTGGAAAAAATTAACCATATGCCCCAACCAAAAAGTAACAAAGATCTGAATGAGGGTTTCAGCAACAGATGAGGTGAAGCAGCAGCAAAGTCAGGCAATGCTATGGAGGTAGAAATAGGCAGTCTTAGTGACGGCACAGATACATAGTCAGAAATTCATCTTGGGGTTAAATACAACACCAAGTTTGCAAACACTTAGTCTAATAGTTGTCAGCGAGAGGAAGTCCATAAGCTAGGGAACAGTGTGTGGAATGGGAACCAAAAAACAATGGTTTCAGTCTTCCCAATACTTAACTGGGAAAATTTCCACTCATCCAGAGCTGGATATCAGATGAGCAGTGTGACAGTTTAGAAACAGTTGCCACAAAAGTATAATAATTCTCATAATATTGATTTACTGTAAAAGTAGGTTAATAGTGGGGTTTGGGTAGTTTCTCTACGTGTGTGTGTGTGTGTGCTGTGTGTGTGTGTGTGCGTGGGGTGGGGGGGGGGGGTAATTTAACTGAGTTGGAGACAGCTGGTCTGGAGGCTTTGACTCATCAAAAGAAGCTAGGTTTGAAATACTAAATACGTAAACATGGTTGAAGTTTTAGAATGTGAGGTGAGGAAAATTTGCATTTGTGGATAAATCAGGGCAGTTTTAATTTCAAAGATGGTAGGATGTTAGACCTAGCCAGAGAAGCTAGACCAAACAATGTGTTTATTTTTCTCAAAGGTTCCTGTCAATATAAATCTTTTCATGGTGCTAATACTATCAGAGAAGTACAGTTCCAAAGGCATATGGGAACATGGAATTGGCATTAAAAGGGAGAAACATGTATGAAGGAGAAGAGGCTATTTGTCAGATAGAAAGACATAGTAAGATCTACCAGATGTGTGAAAAGCCTCCAGTATTTGTACATTAAGCTGCTGTCTACAGAAACCGAAGCAGGGAAAAGCCACTTTGAATTCTACTGTCCAGGATATTGTGTTGACTTGCCTGCATCTGTTTAAATCTATTTTGTTACCTTTGCCTTAACAGGGGTGTAACTGGAATCCAGATTAGTTAGGGGTTTTAGAAGTTATTATAGTAGTAATTTGTACACCCATGTATGTGCTTGAAATCTTTTTTGTTAAAAAAAATCCCTTTACTTTAGTTTTGTAGTCTTGGTGGACTTATTAGTACTGAATTCAGGGCACACATCTCAAAGTAAAATACAAATTGCAAAATCGTTGTGGCTGATCAAATTTCCCTCGTGGATTTGATCCGCCTGGCACACATCATCTGCTGCGCCATAACACAGTGGAGGAATCAAGAGGAAGTGGTAGCTAGGTAGAACTGGCTGTTGTCAACATACATGTGAAAGCAAATGCTGTGCTTTTGAAATATTGGTGCTGAGGGGCAGCAGGTAGATAGGAGGAAGGCAAGGACAAATCCGGATTATAAAGCTAAGAATCTAGGAACAAAAGTAATCTGGGAGTACAAAAACACAAAATCAATCAGTAGGCTGATAATGCCATAACAAAAACATAAATATAGGGTTTATTTCTAGAGAAAGAGTTGAAAAGTGGCGAAGTTGTAACAAACTTGTAACAAACCTAGGTTAGACCACACTTGGGAATAGTGTGTGCAGTTCAGATCTCCATATTATAAAAAGATGTAGCAACTCAATCTTTTGCTGCACTCTCTCCAAAAGGATGATACCAGAACCATGAGGCTACACATATCTGGAAAGAATGATCCAGCTGACTCATTTTTCTCCTAAAATAAGAATCTGAGTGGTGGCCTAATAGAGGACTTTAAAAATTAGGAAAGATTTTGATAGAATCAACACAATGGGTTTCCACTTATGGAAAAGAACAAAACTAGAGGTCATGTAAGGAAAATATATTTTTATTTCTGTTGGACTGTTGTGAAGAGCATATCTTTTATTTTCTGATGGACTGTGGGTTAGAATTACAATGGCTGCAGGTTGAAAGACATGTCCACCGGAACAGGGTGAGAGATATATGCAATGTTGCAGTCCTGGAACAGAGTATGCCATGAAAGGCAGGGTGGTGCCAGAAAGGAGTCCTGGACCAAGAAAGCTGCCTGACAACAGAATTTTAATTGGCTCCTGACCTAGTGACCAAGGTTTTGTGTGAAGAACAGAGCAGCAAAAAGTTCCTGGCCTGCAAAGAGAAAACATCTAAAATCTCTTTTCCTCATATCTCTATAACATGCTCTCTCTCTGAGGAAACCCCTGTAAAAAGGAAAAAGCAGAAAACCACTGTTAGAGACATTGCAAAGCAAGTTCTCAACCAGTGAACTAAATACTGAAAGTGCTGTAAGACCACCTCATGTCACCAAGAACTGGAAGACATCAATCAAAACCAACCCATCGAATCCTATACTCCGGATTGGTGTTACTGAACTGTTTTATCCCACCCTTAAAACCCACGTTTTTCAGGAATTTAAGGGGGTAGAGTTTAAGTTATAGTGTTTAAAGTTAGCAGTTCATATTTCTTCCTTTCGCCACTGGTTAATGACAGTTTGTTCAATAAACAGTTATTTACTTATTATTATAAACTTGGTGCTCGCATTCTGTTAACCTTAACTGAATAGTTAGGTAGAATTGGAGTATTCTGGTGATTTGGTCAAACTTTTCACATTTGTTGCGGCTTGGGGAACAGTGGGGCTTGATATTGCAGTGCACTATCCCCAGTGAGTCATGTCAGTTATCAATGTAAGATAGTCACCAAGGATTCCAATAGGCAATTCAGAAAAAACTTCTTTACCCAGAGGGGAATAGTTATACTGACAGTCATAGGAGATAGGATGCGAGGACCCTCGAGTGGAGCATGGACTGGTTGACTGGTTGGGCCAAATAGTCGGTTTAAGTGCTGCATATTCTACAGCATCAGTTTTGGCAGTACCCAAATACACCAAGCATTTTAAGTTGGCCATTGACGTAAGCGATACAGGCATTGAGGCGGTACTGTTACAAGACTATGACACTGGAATCGAAAAACCGATTGGGTATTTTTCACAGAAGTAGAATGTACAACAGAGAAGATATTCAACAATCGAAAAGGGGACTTTGGGGTTGGTGTTTGCATTACAGAATTTTGAAAGTTATGTTGCAAACAATTCATCAGAAACAATTATTCATACAGACCACAATTCTTTAAAGTTTCTGGACAAGTTTTGAGACAAATGCTAGGCTATTCAGATGGAATTTATTACTGCAACCATTTAATCTACAAGTTATACATGTGGCGGGATGAGAAAATCTACTTGCAGATGCATTGCCGAGAGTTTGAAGCTTAAGGGAAAAATTGGACATTTAAAACCTAGACACTGGACTGGGATGATTTCTGTTGATACCAAAGGGTTTGTATATTTTTGTTATGTTAATGCATACATCTGGTAATGTAACAGTGTAATAAGTATAGGAAGTAATGCAAGATGGGTAAGAAAATGAAGCAGTCTTTTTAAATTATAACAGGTCATTTTTTAACAACGAGGGGGATGTCAGGAAGATATAATAATTTTCTTAATGTTATTGGAATTTATTATAAATTAGGGCAATAGTGGGGTCTGTGTGTGTGTGTGTGTGTGTGTGTGTGTGACTTAACTGAATTAAAAGACAGCTGGTCTGAAGGCTTTGATGTATCCTGGGCTTTATTAATAGGGGCATAGAGTACAAGAGCGGGGAGGTTATGCTGAATTTATATAAGACACTCATTAGACCTCAGCTGGAATATTATGTACAGTTCCGGGCACCACATTACAAGAAGGATGTGAACACACTGGAGAGAGTGCAGAAGAGGTTCACAAGAATGGTTCCAGGGGTGAGAAACTTCAGCTATGAAGTTGGGACTGTTCTCCTTGGACAGGAGGTGGCTAATAGGAGATTTTATAGATGTTCAAAATCATGAGGGGGCTGGACAGAGTAGATAGGGAGAAGCTGTTCCAGTTCGTAAAAGGATCAAGAACAAGAGGGCACAGATTTAAAGTGATTTACAGAAGAAGCAAACGCGATGTGAGAAAAAAACTTTTTCACACGAGTGGTTCATGTCTGGAATGCATTGTTTGGAAGTACGGTGGAGGCTAGTTGAATCGAGGCATTCAAGAGGGCATTAGATGATTATTTGAATATAAACAATGTGCAAGGGAAAAGGCAAAACAATGGTACTAGGTCATAGTGCTCATTTGGAGAGGCGGTGCAGACACGATGGGCCGAATGGCCTCCTTCTGTGCCGTTAAAATTCTATGACTCTGTAACAGAAGATAAGCTATGTTTGAAATGTTAAGTAGGTAAACAGGGGGGAAAGTTTTCGAATGTGTGAGGTGTGATGGGAACATTCGCATTTCTAAATAAACCAGACTAGCTTGAATTCAAAAGAGGGGTGAAATGTTTCACCAAGCCAAAAGAAGTTAAGAAACAGTGTGTTTATTTTTCCCAAAAATTCTGGTAAAATTGGTACTTTTTGATGGATTTTTATTATTAGAGTGGTAAAAGCCCAAAGACATAGTGAAACAATGGGAATTTGCATTCAAAGGGGAAAATGTGTATAAAAGGAGAGAAGGCTGATTGTAAAGGCAGGCATTCTATGCGTAAAAGCATCCAGTATCTAAGCTTCAAGCTGCTGTCTACAAGGAACTGAAGCTGAGAAAAACTCACTTTGAATTCAACTGTTCCGGGTATTGCGTGTTACTTTGCCTGGGTCTTTTAATAACCTATGTGTCTCACTGTTGTCTTAACGGAGGTATAACTGGGGTTTAGATTAATTCAGGGTTTTAGAAGTTATCATAGTAGTAATTTGTAGATCTACGCATGTGCTTAAAATCATTTCTTCTATTAATAAAGGTTTAACTTAGTTTTGTAATAAACCTTTGAGACTTTGTGGCCTTTTTACTGAATTCAAAGCCCGCATCTCAAAGTAAGTACAAATTGCAAATAATTGTGGCAGCTGCTTCAAGCTCCCCACTAGGATTTGGGCAGCTTGGCATTTACCATCTGCCTCTCATAACACAACAAAAATTCTTACATACAAATATTTCCATATAATACATCATTGGGTAATATTTATTCATTATGAATAATCACTGATTATTCTGAACAGATTGATTCAATGAGATGCATAACTGATCTCTCACTTAAATGTCCATTAGCACTGCAAAAATACACCCTATTTTAACAATGTTCAAACTGTATTTAAGAAATTATGCTGACTAAATCCCATCTATTTATGATAAATGGACATTATGCAGCACAATGGATTCCAATTCTTGGAAATGAATTTGATCATCCAAGATATATTGGATCCACTACATGCTAAGAATTGTGCCCAAAAAGTAACACTTGCATTTACTGTACCTATAAACCAGTTTACTGCTAAAAAGCTGGAGAAGTTATCCACTTTATTGTGTCTTTAAATCAACATCTTATTAACTATGTTCACGTTTAACAGGCTTTGTTTTGCCAAATCTTTGAAAAACATAACGAGGATTCTACAATCTTCCATAAGCCACTACTCCTCTTCCACTACTTGTGATCTGCATTTGCCTTAGTCCATAAAACTGAAATAAGTCAACTGGGAGATCCAGTAGAGATCATACTGATAAAAGTTTCAGATACAAAAAGTTGACAACAATAATCAACCTGAATGGAAGCCTACATTCTTACTAATGCATTGGTACATTTCTGCTTTGCCATTTGATCATCTTGTGCACTTTTTTAAATAAAAGTATGACCTCATCCAAATTCACAGCACATTTGATAACCCTCAGTGGGTCTCCCTACTATGTAGGATAATTTACAGTATAAGTAGTAACGCTCATTACAAGTTGTGCACATGCACCAATTTGTTCTTGTCAAGAGGGATTTGAACAGGTCATTATTACAGAAACTCAATGACTAAATATATGTCATATTTGTGCACATTTACTGTCACCTGAGTGACACATTCACTAGTGTTTCAATCCATGTGGAGACCAATGACAAGAGCTGAACTTCTCAAACAACCCCCAATGGAAAAACGAACGGACAAGGTTTTACTTTTTAAAACTTATACCTTAACAAACAAGAAGCAGACTAAGAGACAAATGGTATTTCTTAAAAACTATAAAATTACACTTTAAATAGGTGATACATTTGTCAGGCAACAATCCTAACACATGTGGCACCACATGCAGTCCCAAAGTCCTTCCTAGCTCTCTAGTAGAGTTCAACCACTCTTCATCACACCTGATCTAATTTGCGAATAACCTCCAATAACCACTTTGCTCCCTCCAAGATTCATGGACACAGTTACGTCTAAAAAGGCACTTCTGTGGAACTGTGCACCCTTGGATCATGACGGTTCTGATGGTGTACCTTTCCCAAGTCACCTTGATCTGCCCACTCCATAACACCCCTGTAAACGGTATGGTTGACTCTGATAGAACCCACTCAGCTCTTCAGCGTCTCTGAACTGTTCATACAGCTCAGTGCTTCACAGCCCCTGTACTGTCCCCTCTATCCAAGCTGAAAGTACTTTTCTTCCCACTGTCCGTGTCTGTCCACAGGCTGAAATTCAATTGGCAAACTGTTTGATCTTCCCAGTTACCTCCCATTCCCAAGCAGCCAAGGACACAGGTTCATTTCTCAGAAGTATGATGTTACTACCAGGAAAACCAATCAAAAAACTACTCCCCCAGAATTCTGGACCCGGTCTCTTAAAAATCAGGCACTGAAACAATTTCATGTGTCAGGAAGACATAAGAATGTTATTGGAATTTATTGTAAAATAGTGGTGTGTGTCTGTGTGCGCGCACATATGCGTGTGTGCGTGCATGAGAGACTTAATTGAATTAAAGGCAGCTGGTCTGAAGGCTTTGATGTATTAGATAATGAGTTGGGTTTGAAATGTTAAGTAGGTAAACATGGGGGAAGTTCAGAATGTAAGGTGTAAAAGGACATTTGCATTTTTAAATAAACTAGACTAGATTACTTTCAAAAAGAGGGGTGAAATGGTGAAGCTAGCTAGGTGAAGTTCAGAAACAGTGTATTTATTTTTCCCAAAGATTACTGGCAAACGGGTATTATGCTAAATTTTTATGATCAGGGAGATAAAGTCCAAAGACATAGTGAAACAATGGGAATTTGCATTCAAGGGGAAAATATGTATAAAGGAGAAGGCTGTGTTTAAAAGCAGGTGTTTTAAGATCTAACAAGTGTGAAAAGCTTTCAGCATCTATGCCTCAAGTTGCTGCCTACACAAACTGAAGTTAAGAAAACTTGCTTTGAATTGGATTGTTCAGCCTGGGTCTTTTAAAATCTGTGTCTTACTTTGCCTTAACGAAAGTGTAACTGGGAGTCAGATTAACTAGGGAGTTAAGAAGTTATTATAGTTGTAATTTGTAGACATATGTACGTGCTTAAAAATCATTTTTGTTAATAAATGTTTCATCTAATTTTGTAAAAACCTGTAAGACTTAGTGATCTTATTACTACTGAATTCAAGGTATGCATTTCGAAATACATACAAATTACAAAACAAGTTGTGGCAGTTGTTTCAATGGTCAAGACATTGTTTCCAGGATTGTCGGTAACCTCATCTCCTCTGGAGATTTTCCCTCCATGTCTTTCAACCTCAGTCCCCCAAACCTGAACAGCCCGCTTCCACCTGCTTCCCATCACAAAGACGACTGCCCTGGTACATTTAATCACTTCAGTCAGCTCCTCCCCGCTGGACAGATTTCTTCCTGTCATAACTGTATGTTTTACCCCGTTGTCCAGTCTCTTCTCACCTACATTTGTGACTCTTCTGATGTCCTCCATCACTTTCAACAGTTTCACTCCACTGTTTCCATTTCTGGGAATAAGCTATCAACAAATACTCACTATGCACTATGAGCCCAATGACTCCCAGAACTACCTCAACTACAGTTGTTCACACCATCTCCCGGTTTTTCCATCTCCAATGCATCTGCTCTCATGATGGAACCTTTCACACCAGTGCTTCAAATAGGTCTTTTTTCCCATCAACCAAGTGTTACGACCACAGCCGATGTTACTCGCTAAGCAAGCTAAATCCCAGAGGGAAACTTGTCTTACTAATCATTACTTTTTTTTGTGTATTTTGAAAATGAGGGTAAAACTACTGATCCCAGAAGCATAGAAACCTACTAACACTTTTAGGATTTTAAAATTAAAATGTCTCATTTATGCCTACTCTGTTTCCTGTTAGCTAACCAATCCTCTATCCATGCTGGTATGTTACCCCTAACACCATGAGCTTTTATTTTGCACAGTGATGTTTGATGTGGCATTTTGTCAAATGCCTGTGGGAAATCTAAGTATAGCACAGCCACAGGTTTCCTTTTATCCATGTTGCCTGTTACTTCCTCAAAGAACTCCAATAAATTAATCAAACGTGAGTTCCCTTTCACAAAACCATGCTGACTCTTAACTGGCCTGTACTTTCCTGCTTTGTCTCCCTCCTTTCTTGGATAGAAGAGTCACATTCTCTATTCTCCAATCTGATGGGACCTTTCCAGAATCTAGGGTATTTTGGAAAATTAAAACCAATGTATTTATCTTAGTAGCCACTTACTTTAAGACTCTAGGATGAAGTCCACCAGGACCTGGGGGCTTGACAGCTTTTAGTTCTAAATTTTCTTAATGCCCTTTCCCTGGTGATTGTAATTTTTTTTGAGTTCCTCCCTCCCTTTCACCTCCTAATTCACAATTATTTCTGGATTGTTATTTGTATCCTCCACATTGAAGATGAACACAAAACATATGCTCAATCATCCGCCATTTCCTTATTTTCCATTATTGATTACCCATGCTCAGTGTCTACCAATAAAAATCAGAGAGCACCACATAACGCAATTTGACATGTACAAATCAGCAGCGTAATGCATTGTGCTCCACATGTCATACACATATTATAAAATAAAAGTGTTCAACCCACTGTGCCTCTCAAACTAAAAACGTTTTCTATAAGTTGCAGAACAATATACAGGTAGAATGGACATCAAAGGAAAAAAGCACACCAGCACAAATTAAAGAAAGGAAGCAAAACCTATGTGAACTACATCACAGCAGGCTCATCGAACCTACCATCCTGTGCATTGGTAATTTGTCCTATTTAAATTTTGTGGGCTTCAGGAGTTGGAAAGGGCAGTTCTTAGTGTCATTGCCTCACTGATGGCTAAATTCCAAATCATACTAAAATTACTTCAGTATTGAACCATATGAATAGAAGATATATTTAAGCATTATAAGTGTTCCCCAAGCCTCCTTGGTTGGAACTTATGAAACCAATGAGAACAAAAAGGTTCTGACATCCCTGCAATACAGGATTATGAACTTCAAACTAAGCCCATGAGGGGCAACAATAGAATCTAATTTTAGTATATTACTTTAAAACAAAAAGTACCGTTCTCATGGTTATATGGAAAACAACCCATACCTCAAGTCTTATTTTTGCTCCAACATGCAATAAAAAAACATTTACCACAGTTAAAAATGACTTAGTAAACTTTAAATAGAAACTAATTTTTTTTATTATTTGATGGGACGTGCATATCACTGGCAACGCCAGCGTTTGTTACCTGCCCCTAACTGCCCTTGCACTGAGTGGCTTGCTAGGACATTTCAGGGACGCAGTTAAGAGTCAACCACATTGCTGTGGGTCTGGAGTCACATATATGCCAGACCAGGTAAGGACAGGTTTCCTTCCCTAAAGGGCATTAGCGATAGGCTTTTACAACAATCAACGATAGCTTCACGGTCACCAATACTGAGGCTAGCTTTCAATACCAGATTTATTAATTTAAATTCACCAGCTGTCGTGTTGGGATTTGAACCAATGTCCCCAAAGCATTAACCTAGCCCCTGGATTACCAGTCCAGTGACCTTACTACTACACCACCACCTGCCCTGTAAAATTGCACCTCTACCTCCTGTTTTATTTACAATTGTGAATTGAACACCCTATCAACATATGTGACACCTCTATGCTAGTGCACATGTTCCCTCTCTTTGGCTCTTCATGAACATCATGTGCCAATGCAATAGCACTGAGCATATTTAGTGTAACACACGGTTCACACCACTCTAGTACACGTTTACCTACAACGGAAACTCTATATACTTTGTACACCTGCACCAAGGGGAATATCAATCCATGTATGGAAAATACTTTGAGGGATTTTAGGCCCAATCCAAAATATACTGTCACGACAATAGGATTACTACCTACAAGTTCACCAGCTAACCACAGACATATTGAACTATTTTAAAAAAGACCCATTTTTTAAAAAATACAAGACACTGATTAAAATAATGGATTCTACAAGTCACCTCATGTCTGATACTCTGGGAAGTTTCAGTACGAGGTGCATTGCAGACCTGTTGCATAAAATTTCACACCTGGGAGGTGTCTTGGTCCACTTCAAAAAGGGACTCTCTTGAAAGAAAGGCATTAGAAATGTAAAGTGCTGGACTTTGATCAGCTGTAGTTCTATCAAGACAATGGGAACTGCTAACCAGCTAGATATTCATCAGACATTCAAAACCCCCTATGGAGGATGAAATAACTCCAACTCCTGTTGATTTCTATCTTGAAATGTGTCAATGATTTCAGAGATGAAAAGATCAAAAAATGGGATTATTCTACTTGCACCAATGACTACAAGACATGCTTACTGAATTCCTTTCTGTAGTATTAGAACTGGTTCTGCCAAGCAGAATCAGGAGATGGTAAAAGAAACATCACAAATATCTAAGCTCATTGCCGAGTGGAGTAAAGATCTCTCTCTCTCTCTGAAGTTAAAAGAGTGCCTTCAACAAAGTGCAGACCTGAACCAATTCAACTCCAGAATTCTAAATTTAAATGGCTGCAGTGTTCCAACAATCTAAGCCCTTTGCTTGTCTTTGAGGCATAATCATGTTTTCTTTTAACTTTTTATTGGAATCAAACTTTCTTACTTCTGATACGTGCGCGTGTGCGGTCGCATCTTTAATATTTTTTTCCTCAGGTCTAGTAACTAATAAACTTACTCTTTCTTTGACTCAAGAAAACCCGGGTTGATTGGCTCCTTATTAACAATTTGATATAAATCAATACATTTGGATTGGAAAAGGCATTTACTGGGAAAAGAAACTTTAAAACTTTTGTTGCGACCAATCAAGGGGGCTGAATAGAAGGGGAGCCAGCTCACTTGCCCTCACCCAGTTGTAACAATATTCCCCCAGGAATAAAAGTGTAAAATACTTTTTCAAGCACGATAACTTTCAATTTAACATCAACTCAAATCAAAAGTAAAGTTTAATGCATACAATTTTCTAGGTAAAACACAGCTGAATTAGAGCTATATAATGAAATTTAATACAATTGCAAGTTTAAAAAACAGGTAATCAAATAGCTCTTTAAAGTTGACTGCCATAAAAAGCAAATAAAACAGTTATCCTCACACAAAATATTCAATTTAGGAAGATCAGTCATTAAGGCTACCATTCAATTAATACTGCAACTTGCCACACAAAATGTACCTTCAGTTCATGTTCATCACTATCATGCCTTTAATAGTGTTACAAAATTATGCATGAGCAAAAGCAAAAATAATTCAACTGATGGTTTTAAACCAAGTTTTTTTTTTTAAATATTTGTTTTATGGAGTGTGGACATCACTGATACTTATTGCCCATCCCTAAACGCCCTCTGAACATTGCTGTGGGTCTGGAGCCAGATGTAGGCCAGACCAGGTAAAGGTGGCAGATTCCCTTTCCTAAAGGACATTAGTAAACCAGATGGGTTTTTACACACTCAGCAATGGTTTCATGGTCCTCAGACTTTTAATTCCAGGTTTTTATTGAATTCAAATTTCATGCATTCAGCATCCTGTCCTTCATCAATAGGGGAATGGAGTACAAAAGGAATTTATTTTAACCCTGTTTAAAACACTGGTTTAGACTCAACTGGAATATTGCATCCAATTCTGGGCACCACACTTGGAAAGAACGCAAAGGCTTTAGAGATGGTGCAGAAAAGCTTCACGAGAATTGTCCTAAGGATGAGGAACTTCAATTGTGTAGATAGATTGAAGAAGTTGGGTAGAGGTTGAGAGGAGATTTGATAGGTACATTCAAAATCACGAGGGGTCTGGACAGAGTAGATAGGGAGAAACTGTTCCTATTGGTGGAAGGATCAAGAACCAGAAGACATACATTAAGGTAATTGGCAAAAGAAGCAATGGAGACATGAGTGGTTAAGATTAGGAATGCACAGAGCATGGGAGACAGAGTGAATTGACGTGTTCAAAAGGGAACTGGATCATTATCTGAAGAGAGAAAAATGCAGGGCTATGGGGGGGTGGGGAACACAACAAGTGATCAGCTGTAGGTGAATTGCTCCTTCAGAGGGCCAGCACAGACAATGGACCCAATGGCCTCTTTCTATGCTATAAACATTCTATGATTTATTATTTGCCGTGGTGGGATTGAACCTGGGTCCCCAGAGCATACCTTGGGTCTCTGCAATACTAGCCCAATGACAATACCACCATGCCACTATCCCCCCCTAATAAATTTACTTATGTTCACATACTTGATTAAGAAATAGGATAAGTAGACCATATGGCTTGCCATTCAATACTATGACTGATTTTCTGCCTTAACTCCACTTTCTTGCCCTTCCCCCATATCCCTCGATTCCATGAGACACCAAAGATTTGTCAATTTCAACCTTAAATACAGACAATAATAGAGCATCCACAACACTCTGGGTTGGTAAATTCCAAAGGCTTACAACTCTTTGAATGAAATTTATGTTAATTCTAAATGATCAACCCATTTTCCTGAGACCGTGTCCCCTGTGTTCTAAATTCCCCAGCCAGGGAAACAAGCTTTCAGTGTCTAACCTGTCAAGCACCTTCAGAATCTTAAGACATTGCAATGAGGTTACCCAATTCTTCCACAATCTAGAGAGAGAGTGCAGACTCAATTTACTCAGCCTACCATAAGACAAAAAGTAAATTAAAATTCTCAGACTGCCATGGTGGGATTTGAACATGGTGTTCTTTTAGGTTATTAGTCAAGGCCTCTGGATTTTTTAATCGACAAACAGAACCACTGTACCCCTTTCTGGTTTCAAATAGCAAATTAATTTAAGAGAATAATTTGAGCTGCTGGGAGGTCAGAATTCCATCAAGGAAAAAAAAAATGAAGCTCGTCAGATAGTAAAACCACTCAGTGTTCACCGCTAGTTTCATTATGTTTCCAAAGCAATTCAGATCAAGCTGGTATGAAAGCTAAAATCTGCTGGAGTCAGGCTGAAACTTAAGTTAGTGTGTGTGCTAGGGAGAGGATTCACTGTTATCCAACATTCAAAAACTATTTCACTGAAGGCATTTGTACAATCAAAAAAACAAAGCATTCTGTTTAAACTACCGGTCTGATCTGAATACAACTCATTTTTGCACTGAATTATGAATTCATCCTTATGGGTTTGATGCCCCCAGTTGGCCATTTAACTTTTTTCAACAGGTATGCAGGACCAATCTCGTTCATGTCTCCTCTTATCCCCAAAATATAGACCATTGTCATGAAAATATAATCATTTCTATTATATTATTGATATTTATTGTAAAGGTGGGTTAATAGTGGGGTCTGGATTAGTTTCTGTGCGAATGTGTGTGTAGGGGGGGATTTAATTGAATTGAAGACAGCTGGTCTGGGGCTTTTAAGTTACCAAAAGGGAAGCTAAGTTTGAAATGCTAAATACGTAAACATGGCTTAAGTTTTAGAATGTGAGGTGTGAGCAACATTTGTATTTTTAGATAAATTAGGTTAGTCTGAATTTCAAAGAGATGGTAAGATGTTACACCTAGCCATAAGAAGCTAAGCCAAACAGCGTGTTCATTTTTTCCCAAAGGTTACTGATTAAATGAATGCCGTGAGATATTTATATTATGAAAAAATAGAATTTACATTAAAAAGGGAGAAACACATATAAAGGAGATGAGGTTATGTGGAAGGGAGAAGGCATTCTAAGATCTAACAAGTGTAAAAAGCCTCCAGCCTCTATGCATCAAGTTGCTGTCTACTTATATTTTGTTTTACTGTTGGCTTAACAGAGGTGTAACTGGGAACCAGATTAATTGGAGTATTTAAGAGTTATTATAGTAGTAATTTATAGACCTATGTGCGTGCTTAAAATCTTTTCTTTTACTAATAAATGTTTAATTTAATTTTGTAAAAAACCTAAGTTTTGGTGGACTTATTACTACTGAATTCAAGGTACGCATCTTGAAACAAAGTACAAATTGCAAAACAGTTGTGGCAGCAGTTTCTAGTTTTCCTCTGGGATTTGCGCAGCTCAGCATTTACCATTCACTGCACCATAACAACCATATGCACATCATTATGATCCCCATGGAAGCTAATAACTTAAAAGGACAAAACTTCCCAAACGACCCAAAAGGAACCAACAAACAAGATTCCACTTTAAAACTTCTACAGGAACAGTCAAACCAAAATCAACATAAATTGAACATGAATCAGCAGGAAAAAACTGTATTAAATAGAAACAATAAATTACCCTTTAAACAGCTGCTCCAACAAAGCTAGCTCTGTTTTAAACAGTCCATTTAGCATACATGGTATCAATCAGCCAGAATTCCTCGAAACTCGGTCTTCCTCAGGTAGAGTTTCTGCTCCTTTATACAACACTGATCCCCATGGCACTCCACTCATAAGCACTGGTTCAGTTTCACTCTCTAGATAAATAATTTTAGGCAACAAGCATAACCACTAATGTTATTTATATGGGCTTCCAGAAGGCATTCAAGAAAGCCCCTTATAAGAGACAGTTATCTAAAGTTAAAGCTCGTGGAATTGAAGGCAAATTGTTGACCTGGTTAAAAAATTGGCTGAGCAGCAGGAGATAAGAAAGTAGAAACTCTAATTGGAAGTATGTGACTAGCAGTGTCGCATAAGAATGTGTTGAGGCCTCGACAATTCACATATTTATTAACGACTTAAATGATGGAATACAGCCACATCACCAACTTTGCTGACAGCACAAAGATATTGTAAGCAGTGTAGATGGAAGCATAAAATTACAAGGGGATATTAATAGATTAAGTGAAGTGAATGGGCAAAACAGTTGGGTCATCCACACTGGAATGGGGTACTTTCTAAATGGTGACAAACAGTGGAGCCAGGCTTAGGAATTCATGTACAATGATAATTAAAATCACAGGTACAAGAAATAATTTAAAAGGCTAGTGGAATGCTGGCATTATATCAAGTGGACGAGAACATAAGGGATAGAAATTTGCTACAGCCATACAAAGTCTTAATTAGACCGCACCTGGAGTGCTGCGTTCAATTTTGGGTACTGCACCTTAGGAAGGATATAATGGCCTTCCAGGGAATGCTGCTTGGATTTACCAGAATGACAGCTGAACTTCAAGGGTTAAATTACCGAGTGAAATTACATAAACCAGGTTTGGTATTTCCTGGAATTTAGAAGATTAAATGCATGACACGATCAATAGTAAGGGAAATTTATTGTGCAAATAGAAACTATTTGACTGGGTGACCGCTTTGCAGAACACCTTCAGTCTGTCTGCAAGCATGACCCAGACCTCCCTGTCGCTTGCCATTTCAACACTCCACACTGCTCTCATACCCACATGTCCGTCCTTGGCTTGCTGCATTGTTCCTGTGAAGCTCAACACAAACTGGAGGAACAGCACCTCATCTTCCGACTAGGCACTTTACAGCCTTCTAGACTGAATATTGAGTTCAACAATTTTAGATCATGAACTCTCTCCTCCATCCCCACCCCCTTTCCGATTTTCCCCCTCCTTTTTGTTTTTTCCCAATAGTTTATATAGATTTTTCTTTTCCTAGCTACTTCCATTATTTTTAAGTGTATTTCCATCCATTGTTTTATCCCTACTTTTTAGCCTATTTCGATCCCTTCCTCCCATCCCCACTAGGGCTATCTGTACCTTGCTCATCCTGCTTTCTACCCTTAATTAGCACATTCCTTTAGATAACATCACCATCTTCAACACCTCTTTGCCCTTTTGTCTGTGACATCTTTTGGTTATCTCCACCTATCACTGACCCTCTATTCAGCTCTTCTTGTCCCATCACCCCCCTTAAACCAGATTATATCTCACCTTTCTTCTACTTTTACTTAGTTCTGTTGAAGGGTCATTCGGACTCGAAACGTTAACTGTGCTCCTATCCGCAGATGCTGCCAGACCTGCTGAGTTTTTTCAGGTATTTTTGCTTTGGATTTCCAGCATCCGCAGTTTTTTGCTTTTATCTTAGAAACTATTTCTGTTGGCTAGGAAATCAAAGGCTAGGGGACATAGCCAGATATTAGATATAAGAGCCGGTTATTTCAGGCATGAAGTCAGAAAACTTGGATGCCCATGAAGGACAAAAGAAGTTCGGAACTCTCTTCTACCAACAGCGATTGAAGCTAGATCAATTGTTAATTTTACATTTGTGGTCTGACAGATTTTTCTTAACCAAAGAAGTGAAATGATATGGGGGAATGGCAGACATGCAGAATTTGGGCACAGATCAGCTTGGTCTAATTGAATGGCATGAACAAGCTAGATAGCCAACTCCTGGTCCTATGTTACATAGAATTACATAAGAATATAAAGCACAGAAACAGGACATTTGGCCCAAGCAGTCCACACAGGTGTTTATGCTCCATCTGAGCACCCTCCCAATCTTTCTTACCAGACTCTCAGCATAACCTTCTATTCCATTCTCCAATATGTGCTTGTCTAACTTCCCCTTATCTTTCCCACTATCTGGCTCAACTACTCCCTATGGTAGCAAATTCACATTCTCACCATTCTCTGGGTAAAAGCAGTTTCCTCCTAATATCTTATTTCTATTACTACCTTACAATCTAGTTTTGCTCTTCCCTACAAATGCAAATAATCTTTCTGTATCCACTCTATCTAAACTTTCCATAATTTTAAAAGGCCGCTATCATATCACCTCTTTTCCAGAGAGAAGCGACCCAGCCTATTCATCCTTTCCCAATGGGTATAGCTTCATAGTTCTGTATAATGCTTTTTTTTAAAAACCCTCTATATTCTTTCTATAATATGGTGACCAGAACTATATGCACGTTTCCAAATATGTTCTAAGTAGTAATATAGCTTTAGCAAAACTTCCCTAGTCTTTAATTCTATCCCTCCAGGAATAAACTTGAGTATTTAGTTTGTTTTTGGCCTTCACTGCAATTTGTGTAATGTACTCCCAGATCCCTTTGTTAAGTAATATGTGACTTCCTCCCTTTTCTTACCAAAATATCCTACATACAATCATGTAATGTTGAAATCCATTTCCAATTATATGCCCATTCTGTGTTTATTACCTTTGGTTTTGTCCACACATTTAGAAATCATTTTGAATTCCAAAATCTAAATCATTGATATAAATAGTGAACAGTGGCCCCAGCACTGATCCTTGTGTGATCACACTTCCCACCTTCACCCACTCCAAACAGCTTCCCTTTAGGTGCAATTCTAAACTGTCTTTTTCCCAGCTATTTGGCCCCACGACTCTGTATGCTATCACCTTAATCATTAGTCTCTTGTGTAGTACCATATCAAAGGCATTTGAAAAACTAGATATATTACATCATCTGCATCACCCAAGTCAACTCTGTTACCTCTTCAAAAAATTAGGTTAGTCATGCCAGACTTCCCCTTTCGAAATCATGTTGACTGTCATATTTTTGGTGTCTAGATTTATTTTTCTATTTTCTTCTTTAGTAGAGATACCATTATTTTTCTTACCATCAGTGTTCCTATGTTCCCTCTAAAAACAGAATGTTTCTCAGGGGAAAGAATTACAACTTTACAATGTACACAATCTCTCAAAAGCAACACTGGCAAGAGTTTGTAACTACTGAGAAAACAAAAGCTGCAAATATATGGGAACTTGCACACTGGTGAGAAGGATTTGGACACCAAAAAAAAGCACTCGAGCTTCAAACATATTAAGGTCCTGAGATCTAAGACACCCAAGACCAATTTCACTGCTTTTCTTCCAAAGTGCCGTGTAACTCCAGTCAAAAACTGCCTTAGTACTGCACTCTCCAAAACTTAATGTCCAAAGAGGATTTGTCTGGTTTAGTTATCGCAAAACCAAGCTTAACTCCTAATTTTGGTCAAATGCCTAGGCATTTTGTTGTGCAAGAATCAGCTACATAAATGTTTATGATGATGAACAAATTTAGATATTAAGTAGGTCTTCTGTAAACATGTTTTATGACAGATATAGTAAAATATTAATCCAGTATTTCTGCCTTTGATTTAACTGTTTTATACAATCCAGTTTTACTATAACATTTAAATACTCACTGTGCTCTTCAATGTAACATATACTTAGTAATTTTGCCAGCTGAAGGTTTCAAACAAAAAATTGCTACGGTTCAAGCCACTCGTTAGTAATCTATTATCGAATGTATTAAGTTCCCACAATGTAGCAACAATCGACAAAAATATGTTCGCATCACCACGATTCAGTCTTCCATCTTTTATTAGCCATCGACTTTCTTCTCCCTTTTGCAGGATTTTTTCCCTCAACCTAACTTACCATTGACGCCCCGCCTCCCACCCGACGATTGGCTGTTCCGGAGCATGGTGCTAAATATCGGAACGCCTATTGGACAAACCAACTGCCCGTCAATCCCGGCGTCACCCGACAAGTTAGGTTTACACTAAAGCCAGCAGCAACAGCAGCAGCAGCACTATGGGGCGCGTTGAAGTGCCGGTTTCACCAAGCCTCCCGCCAAGCCGCTCGCAGCACAATCATCCTCACCACTCAAAACTATTTTATATTTTAAAAAATGCCAAACGTGAGATTCTTCACTTAAAAGATAGGACGTTCATAATCATTAGCAAGAACAGATTAATTGGTACGTGTATCCCGCCGCCAAACCAACAAAGTAAACCGGTAATTAAACCCACTTGGAGAAGAAAATCCTGAATCCCCGAGTCCATTCGACTTTGTCCAAGTCGCGATTTTAACCAGAGGGCGATCGGGCGCTCGATTATTTGCTGTGATAGGGGTGAGAACAGTGTTCGGGATGGGGAGGGCAGCCATGTATGCCTCCGCCCGCTGCGGTACAGCAGCCGCGGAGCCACACTGCGGAGAGGCGCCGACTCTTCGCACCGGGGATGGAGGCAGGCGGGTGGGAGCAACACGTTCCGGCTAACGCGGCCGCTCTCACACACTACCTTTCATCGATTAAACACTGTCCCGCACGCACATGTAACAGAGAGAGAGAGAGAAACGAAGCCGCTATCTGAGCCCCCCCAGCTTGACAAGTGTTGTGAGGAAAAGAGCAGGAAAATTCCGACTCACAGGAAAAGTGGCGACGCGCACACACAGTCCGAAAATTTCCCAGCAGCCGCCGATGGAAAATTCTAGAAAGGAAAGAAATAGTAAAAGACCGCGGTTCGAATGATCGTTCAAAAGGTCTTTGAACGGCTGCCAATTACCTCAACTCTGGGTAAAAATTTCGTGTTTGTTTTTGATTAGAAAATAATTTTTGACTAAAAATTAAAATCCTGTACACCTCTCGAACTACAGCTCAGCCGACAAAGCTTGACGGCGCCTTGTCCCTATTGTTCCCTTCAGCCAGCGCGAAGCTAGGGCGCATGTGCCCTTCTCCCAGAGCACCCTGGGTTTTGGAGTGCAGGTGGTGTGGCCAGGCCGCTCAATGTTCAGCACCGAGGAGAGGACGAGGACTACAGTTCCCAGGGTGCAGTGCACTAAAACCGCTCAGACAGTTTACAGCCCAGTGCTTGATTGGAAAAAAGATAGGAAAGGTCTGTTTAGTTTGTGTAGCATGGTGCTCTGCTTAGTAGTAAGAAAAAAACATGGCAGCCCTTCTGTTGCAAAATGCAGCATGTAACCATAAAAATATATTATTAAATCTATAAACTTATTTAAGTTTCAGCACAACTTAATATAATACAAAAGTAAAATACAGCAGATGCTGGAAATCTGAAATAAAAAGAGAAAATGTAGGTGGTCTGAAACATTAACTCTCCACAGATGCTGCTAGATCTGCTGAGTATTTCTAGCTGTTTTTATTTTACTTTATCATTTTAATTTATCCTTTGTATTGTAGAAACATCAGAATATTCTGAACATTGAACAACGCATTCTACCTTTCTACAGTCATTGTAAACCTTCCTTTTACGGTGTTTAAACAAATATTAATTATCCATGGTAACTAAGCAGAGTGTAATAATCTCAGAAGGCTTGAATATATAGAGTAGGGCCAATTTCAATGTGTTTTTCGAGAATAGATGTGGCCCAGGTAAATTGGAATCAAAGATTGGCAGGCAAAACCGTTATAAGTCAATGGGTTGCCTTTAAAGAAGAGATTCCCATGAGAGGGAAAGGTAGGATAAGCAACCCAGAGCACCCTGGATAATAAAAGAGAATAAGTTGAGGCCAAAAAAGGGTGTGTGAGACAGATGTCAGGTTGATAATACAAATGAGAACGAGGCTGATTATAAAAAAGTTCAGAGGGGAAGCAAAAAACAAAAGGGGGACTAAGAAAGGGTATGAGAAGAGACGGACAGCTAACAAAAAAGGGAATCCAAAAGGCTTCTGTAAGCATATATATAGTAAAACGGTAGTAATTGGAAGAGTGGAGCTGATTAGGGACCAAAAAGGGAATCTACGCATAGAGGCAGAAGCAAAATTGAAAAACTAAATGAATCCTTTATTGAAAGAGGAAGTAGTTGAAACACAGGCTGGGCTAAAAAAGAGGGTGTATTAGAAAAGCTGGCTGTACATAAGATTGATAAGTTACGAGGACTGGATATGATATATCTGAAGATACTGAGGAAAGTAAGGATGGAAATTGTGGAGGCACTGGCCATAATTTTCCAATCTACCTTAGGTACAGGGGTGGTGCTAGAAGACTGAAGAATTGCAAATGTTACACCCTTGTTCAAAAAGGGGTGTAAGGATAAACTCAGTAATTATGGGCAAATCAGCCTAACCTCAGTGGTGGGAAAGCTTTCAGAAATGTTAATCCAGGACAAAATTATAAGCCACTTGGAGAAATGTGGATTATTAAGGAAAGACAGCACAGATTTGTTAAAGACAAATTGTGTTTAACTAACTTGATTGAGTTTTAATGAGGTAACAGAGAGGTTTGATGAGGATAATGTGGTTGATGAAGTGCATATGCTCTTCCAAAAAGCATTTTATAAAGAGTCACATAATAGATTTGCCAGGAAAATTGAAGCCCACAGAATAAAAGGGACAATGGCAGCATGGATATGAGGTTGGCTGGGTGACAGGTGAGTGGGAGGGTTCAGATGAGGGGAAATTTAGCAAATTAAAGAGAAAGGACAAGGCAATCGTGCAAGGTAGTGATATGAGCAATGATATCCAGAGTATGATAGGAAAGGACAGAGTGTACAAACATAAGAGTGCACCAGCAAATAGGGTCAGAATATGGAAAAACAGCAAGAAGGCAAAATTTAAGGTTAGTTATCTGAATTCATTCTGTATTCGTAACAAGACAGTTTAATTGATGGCACATATGGAAATACATTGGTATGATCTGACAGTCATTATAGAGATGTAGTGGCAAGGTGACCAAGGCTGGGAACTGAATAATATTCAATGGTACGTGACATTTTGGAAGGATAGGCAAAAAGGAAAATAAAATGGAGTAGCTCTCTTAATAAAGAATGAGATCAGTACAGTAGTGAGAAATTATCTTGGCTTGGAAGGTCAACATATAAAATCAGTTTCGGTGCAGATAACAAAAGGCAAGGCAAAAGTAACTGCCAAGAGTAGCCTATAGGCTCCATAGCAGCAAAACCGAAGGAAAGAGTATAAATCATGAAATAATAGGGTCTGATTTGAATTGTATTGCAATAATACTGGGCAACTTTAAAATTTATTTACATTGAACAAATCAAATTGGTAAAGATACCTTTGAGAGTGAGTTCCGTTTGAGACAGTTGCAATTTTAGATCTGCTAATGTGTGATGAAACAAGATGTATTAATGATCTCATAGTACAAGATCCTCTATGGAAGAGTGATCATAAATGCTGAAATTTCAATTTCTGTTTGAGGGTGAGAAATTTGGGTCTGAAACATGTTTCTTAAACTTAAACAAATGCAGTTATAGAGGTATGAATTTAGAGTTGGCTACAGTGAACTGGGAAAATAGCTTAAAAGGTAAGATGATAGATAAGCAATGGCAGACATTTAAGTGTTACAAAAGCCACACTTCTCATCGAGAGAAGAGGTTGGGAACTCATAGGTCCCGACAGACCTTGGGGTTTCTACACATGCGCAGGCTGGAAGCAGGCTGCACATGCACAGAACTACATTTTTATGTTTTTTGGGTCCCGTGTGCCTGTGCATAAAGGAAAATGGTGAAAAACCCAGGTCATGTGACTGGGAGGGGTTTGCCATTGAAGATAGGTGTCCCAAGCAGGGCACCAGAAGACAAGACAGGGAGAGGTCCCAAAAAAAAAGTCCCATACAGGGAACAGAGTCAGGATGAGGTTCCAGTTAAGTTAAAGAAGAGAGGCGCAGAAAAAGAGGCTCCAAGTAGGATAAGGATTGTGGCTAGTGGACTTTAAAGAGAGTTCAGGAGAAGCCATGAAAATCCAAGAAGGCAGCAGAAGATTGGTGACTTCATGCAGTGGGTTATTGGGGTGAAGATACACTTTTGGAGCAGTAGTATCGTGCGCAGCACGGTCAAAAAGCTGAAGTTGTGCTTGTGAGTTTGTGCCTGAGTGCATACTCGGGAACCCAGGGGAATGGAATCTCAGGAGATGAGATTCAAATGCTGCGAGGTGGGCTGTCATTGATGCCAACCAAGTTGGAAAGACTTTTGGAGATAACTCCCAGCTTAGATCTTCAAAGGTGAAAACTGGAATTCCTCATGGGAGAGACCAAGTTTCAGTGAGACTGGTTGACTCATTGTTACTAATGCCTGAGTGGATTGTTGAGAAATTCATGGAACCTGTCTTGGTTGCATCTGTCATTTATTGTGCATTGTGGTGTGTTTGCATACACATTGTCCACAGTTTGCCTGTTAAGTCACATGTACCTAATATTAATCCTGAATGTTGGAGTAAAAGATAAATATTGTAAATTGTTTTATCTTTCTGACCTTATATAATAAAGTTTATTTTTGTTTGCTCAAAACCCATGGAATCTTGTGGCTTTATTTACTGAGCAAATATCTTGAATCTCAAACTTTGTCTACTTTGAACAAAACATTTTGGTCCCAAGCCCAATCTTACCAAAAACTTGGAAGTCTGGTCTAGGATCATAACATAAGGAGATATTCAGGATATATCTAATTGAGAAAGAAAGACTCTACATAAAGGATGAACCATCCAAGTCCAATTAATGAAATTAAGGATGGTATTAAATTGAAAGAAAAGACATACAATGTTGCAAAGAATAATGGCAGGTCAGAGGATTGGGAAAGTTTTTAAAAATAAGAAAAGGATGACTAAAGAAAAGAGATGAAAGTAATCTAACAAGATATATAAAAACAGACAGCTTCTACAAGTATATAAATAGGAAGAGAGTAGCTAAAGTAAGCATCCTTGGAGGATGAGACTGGATTTTAATAATGGGAAACAGGACAACGGCAGAGATTTGGGGCAAATATTTTGTGTTTGGCTTCACGGGGAAGACACAAAAAGTATCACCATAATAATTGTAGAAAATCAGGCCCAAAAGAGAGATAGGAATTAATCATCATCACAAGAGAAAAGATAGTAAACAACTTAATGGAACTAAAGGCTGACAAGTCCCCTGGACCTGATGGCCTATACTCTAGGGTCTTAAAAGATGTGGCTATAGAGATAATGGATGCATTTATGTAATCTTCCAAAAGTCCCTAGATTCTGCGAAGGTCCCAACATATTGCAAAGCTACAAATGTAACCCCACTATTCAAGAAAGGAGGGAGGGAGACAGAAAGCAAGAAACTATAGGCCAGGTAGGCTAACGTCTATCGTTGGGAAGATGCTGGATTATTAAGGAAGTAGAAACCGAACATTTAGAAAGTTGTAATACAATCAAGCAGAGCCAACATGGTTTTATGAAAGGGAAATAGTGTTTGACAAATTTATTAGAGTTCTTTGAGGATGTATCGAACAGGGTGGATAAAAGAGAACCAGTAGATAAAGTGTTTGACCCCAATAGAGACTGATAGCTTTTTAAAATATGAAATCCCCAGTGACTCATGCGAAGAAATTGTACAACAAAAGTTCACGTTTTTATCTCTCCACAATCCTTATTTCCTCAAACAGGGATTTTGTGCTTATCAGCACTTTTATTGGTGATTAACCCAAAATCAGTCTCTGTTTTTCTTCTGTCTGGCATAGCAGCATTTGCTTTCTGTCTTCTTCCCCAAATTCCTTGGTCCAACTGCCTCTGAGAGTCTAAGTCTGTAAGTAGCAAGAACAGCTGCCTTCTTTATGTTCAGGTGTTAAAACTTGCACCTTTCAATAAATTTTGTCCTGGGCTCCTATCCCCATTGCAGCCAGGACACATTGTCTTCTTTCTGGGCAGATTTAGTGTGCAGTCATATGCCCCTCTCCACCACGCCCATATATTTTGAATTAAAGGAGAAAGTTTAAGACATAGTTTCATAATGTCTAGCGGTCATAACAATAGTGTATTTGGATTTCCAAAAGGCTTTGATAAGGTGCCACAGAATAGGTTAGTGCACAAGAGTTCATGGTGTTGAGGGATAATATATTGGCATGGATAGAGGATTGGCTAACTAACAGAAAACAGAGTCAGGATAAGTGAGACGTTTTCAAATTGACAAACTGTAACTAGTGGAATGCTACAGGGATCAGTGCTGGGGCCTCAATTATTTGCAATCTACATTAATGACTTGGATGAAGGGACCGAATATATTGTAGTCAAATTTGCTGATGATACAAAAGATAGGTGGAAAGTAAGTTGTGAGGAGGACACACAGTATGTAAAGGGATTTAGATAGATTATGTGAGTGGGCAATTTAGCAGATGGGATATCATGTGGGAAACTGTGAGGTTATCCACTTTATTGTAAAGAATAGAAGAACAGAATTTTTTAAATGGAGAGAGACTACAGAATGCTGCGGTACAGTATGATTTGGGTGCCCTGGTACATGAAACATAAAAATGTTAATTTGCAGGACCTATATTGCAAGGGGTATTAGGTATAAAAGTAGGGATGCCTTGCTACAACAGTACAGGGCATTGGTGAGACCATACCAAGAGTACTGCATACAGTTTAGGTCTCCTTATTTAAGGTGGGAAATACTTGCATTGGGGGCAGTTCTGAGAAAGTTCATTAGTTGATTCCTGGAATTAAGTTGGGCCTAAACTCATTGAAGTATATGGATAATAGAGGATTGGCTAACTAACATCAAGGTGCATAAATCATTGATGGGGCAAGGCACATTGAGAAAATGGTTAAAAACGCATACAGATACTGCAGAAAAGATTTACGAGAGTGGTTCTTGGGAATTTGATAAGGTGGATTCAAAATTGGCTTAGTTGTAGGAGACAGAGGGTGATGACAGAAGGATACTTTAGTGACTGGAAGCCAGTGTCCAGTAGCATACCACAGGGATCTATGCTCGGTCCCCTATTATTTGTCATTTATATAAACGACATAGATGACTATGTGGGGAGTAGGATTAGTAAGTTTGCGGATGATACAAAGATTCGGGTGGTTAACAGTGAGGTTGAGTGTCTTGGGCTACAGGAAGATATAGATGGGATGGGCAAATGGCCAGATAAGTGGCAGATGGAATTTAACCTTGAAAAGTGTGAGGTGATACACTTTGGAAGGAGTAATTTGACAAGGAAGTATTCAATGAATGGCATGACACTGGGAAGTTCTGAGGAACAAAGGGACCTTGGCTTGCGTGTCTGTAGATCTCTGAAGGTGGAGGGGCATGTTAGTGGGGCAGTGAAAAAGGCATATGGGACACCTGCCTTTATCAATCAAAGCATAGATTACAAAAGTAGGGAGGTCATGTTGGAGTTGTATAAAACCTTGGTGAGGCCACAGCTGGAGTACTGTGTGTAGTTCTGGTCACCACATTATAGGAAGGATGTGATTGCACTGGAGGGGATGCAGAGGAGATTCACCAGGATGTTGCCTGGGATGAAATATTTAAGTTATGAAGAGAGGTTGGATAGACTTGGGTTGTTTTCGTTGGAGCAGAGAAGACTAAGGGGCGACCTGATTAAGGTGTACAAGATTATGAGGGGCATGGAGAGGGTGGATAGGGAGCAGCTGTTCCGCTTAGTTGAAGGGTCAGTCACAAGGGGACATAAGTTCAAGGTAAGGGGCAGGAGGTTTAGGGGGGATGTGAGGAAAAGCTTTTTTACCCAGAGGTTGGTGATAGACTGGAATGCACTGCCTGGGATGGTGATGGAGGCGGGTTGCCTCACATCCTTTAAAAAGTACCTGAATGAGCACTTGGCATGTCATAACATTCAAGGCTATGGGCCAAGTGCTGGTAAATGGAATTAGGTAGGTTGGTCAGGTGTTTCTCACGTGTCGGTGCAGACTCGATGGGCCGAAGGGCCTCTTCTGCACTGTGTGATTCTGTGATGAGGGACTTCAGTTACACTGATTGGAGAAACTGGGATTGTTCTCCAAAGAGAAAATTGAAAGGAGATTATGAACAGTCTAGAAAGAAATTGTTTCTATTGGTGGGAGGGTCAAGAATGAGAGAATCAATATCATGCGAATGGTTGTTTTGGCAATGACAATATTGCGAAAAATCTTTATGCAGCAAGTGGTTAGGATCTGGATTGCACTGTTTGAGAATGTGGTGGAGGCAGATTCCATTGTGGCTTTCGAAAAGGAATTGGATAAGTATCTGAAATGAGAGAATTTGCAAGGCTACGTGGAAAGGGCTGGGGAGTGGGATCAGCTGAGTTGTTTGTGCAGAAAGGCTGCCTGGATTCAATGGGTAGAATGGCTTCCTACTGTCCTGTGACTATTCCATGATTTCTATGAAATAATATTACCAATAGTAACATTATTGTTAGACATTGGCTTGGGTTCAACATCACTGGTCATTTCCCACAAATGGATCTGACATCTCTTATGGTCCAGAGTGCGCATTTTTCTGCCTGAAAGATAACGTAAGCAGGGGATCATAACTGCCTGCTAAAATGTATCACAACAACAATTTACATTTAGAGTTCAATGTAGAAAAATGTACCAAGGCATTATGTGAAAATAATGGATGTTCAGCTAAAGAAAGAACAATTAACATGATTACCAAAAGCTTCATCAAAGAGGTAAGTTTCAAAAAAATGCCTAATAGGAAAAAAGATAAATGGAAAGGTTTAGGAGAGGAAATTCTGGAGCTTGGGGCTGTGATGGAACAGAACATAACACTGTATATTTTTATAAAAGTATATCCTCATGGCTATTTCTTAATTTTAACCTGGACCTTTCGGCTGAACAAAGACCACTAAGGTGGCTGACCCTCTGCCTGTGAGTTATTGTTTGTGAGTCCCCAGAACAAAAAAAGCCATTTGACAGTTTTGGAAATGTCAAACCTTGTTATTTCTGAGGGGCTACTAACAGACCACCTGGGGACTGCTCAGCGCAACTTCACAGGGAGCTACACGAATGTCATTTGTATTTCATAACCCAGGATTGGCTGCAGAGAAAAAGACTAAGACAATGACCTCTCATGCAATACTTTTAACCCATAATGGCGGGGATGTTAGCAGTCCTGAAGACCAAGCTGAATTCCAGACACTGGATAAACATCCTTTGTTGAAGACCTTGTGGAGGGTGAGGTCACATGACATAAGACTCTGACTTGTCGAACAAGTTAATATTGCCTTCCTGGGCTGCAAGCTTTAACATCTGACTAGCAGGTAACACAGAAGGAGCTCTGGCCAGGCTGGACAACTGTACTACTGCCTAAAAACTGATTAATCTCTGCGTGCCTATTTCATCTTGTAAAATCAACACCAATGGAAAAGCAAATCTTACACCACCAGTTTTCAGCCTGCCAACTCCTGTGAAGGAATTCCTCGTGGACTTTGATTCTGCACCTCACATGAATCAATATCTATTTTCTTTGTGGTCTCTGTACTGTAAAATCTTCTTTTCTCTACCTCTCTCTTTATTTTGTGAGTGCAGAGGGAGAATTTGCGGACCCTCCTTTTCACGGTTTTAAAATATGTGCAATAAATCTTTTGAGTTCATCCTACTTCGAGTGTGCTGTGGGGTTATTAGTAAGAATTGGATTATACAAAAACCGAGGGATTGAGAAATAAGTCACCGCTTATTAAAAAAGAAACAAATCAAAACACCTTTCTGTTTACAGACAGGAGAGGAAACATTTTGTTGTTTGAATAGACCCCACCTGTCTGTAACAGGGCCTAGTTGGCTAGAGGCACAACTGCCAAATATGGGACAGAGAATGAGGCCAGAGTTAGAGGAATTTAGAATTCAGTAGTGCAGAGAAGAAGGGCACATGTAATGATGTATCAGATACAATAACCACATTGAGCTTTTTCACATATTAGTACTCATTGTGCAGTGATTATACAAAGTTAGATCTGGAACAGTCTGTACATTATTTCATTAACCATCCGGCAGTTGAAATTAAGAAATATATTAGGTAAATACTAAAGCAATCAAGCAGAAGAGATAATCTGCTAGGAACAGGGTTATGAGAGAAAAATATTGTGTTCCGAGTGTACTGGGAGGAGCTAAGAAAAATGCCATAATTGATAACCATTGTGTCTCATTAGTGAGTAAGCAGACTTTATTGCGCCTCACATTGAAGGAAGATTCGCCAGACGTAGTTAGACTGCATTGGCACAATAGTATTATGTTGGGAGGACATAAAAGGTGCAGACGTTGGAGCTTCTTGGAGACTTTTAATCTAATACTGAGGCTACTGTGAGCAGGTAAGATGACATGCGTTTGCTATAGAACCTGCTGGCATTCATTTCCTTTGCAACCCATAAGGAGACAGTGGGTTGTAGCAGCGCCATCAAACAAAAAGGTCAACAAAAGTGCCCATATTTAAGAGGGGCATAACAAACAAAATCCTAATCATGAAAAACAAAAGAAACTTATCAAATTAAATAATATTATTTGCACTATCCACAACACACTTCAGCCCCCATGATGCCTGCCTGTTGCAGAAAGCCTCAAGGATACCAGGGTGCTCCTTCTGCAAGTGCACACAGACAAGGACAATGACAGGGAAAAGAGGCAAAGCACCAGAGTGACCAATGCACCAACCATGTCACATATGGTCAGTACTTTGCCTGTTGCGAACAGCCGATGGTAAGTGTTGTTTGATATGATCTGCCAGTCATTGGGACATACCTGGCATCACACTGACACTGATCGTACCATACTAGCCCATGTTTGAAAAACTCAAAACATAAGGGGTAATTGTCCCAGATTTGTAATAGGTGCAGTAGAGGGTGGGAAAAAGGATATTTTACCTACCGGCCACAATGGTAGCTTTTCACACCATATCATCCCATTCCCAGTGCATCCTGCTTCATTATTAATCAATTTCTGGGAAACACGCCGGGTCGCTGCAGGGCAGCCTCTGATTCGCCTGACCCACCATCACCTCCGGCCTTCAGTAAACCATATTTAAAGGCGACCCCTGCACAGAGTTAGCACTTTTCAGGTGATAGGAAGCTGTTGGGAACTGATGGCTGCCAAAAGGAGGAAACATGCTGCCCCCAAATTTAGCAACGTCTCCCTCGAGCACCTACTGGACACAGTGGAAGCCCGCCGCGATGTCCTCTACTCCCGCTCTGGGTGAAGACAAGCAAGCAAGGTCAGCAATCAGCATGGGAGGTGGTGGCAACTGTGGTCAACACCAACAACCTGCAAAAGAGGACAGTCATCCAGTGCAGGAAGAGTATGAATGCTGTCATCTTTTCTGCCAGGGTAAGTCACTCTCAACTTACATACTCAAACCAATCATACATCCACAGGGATCTCGCACCTCAAGGGACAACAGCACTAACTCTCTCACATCTCCATCAGGCTCATATCCTCTGGAACTCGTGTCGTCATCCTGTCCATGGCTCTACTCACCACACAAACGTTCCATGTAGTGCCATGCATTGTTCTCACACTCTCTCCACCTGTTTTCATGCAGGAGCAGCTGGTTCACAACAGCAGGGAGAGGTCCCAGACCAGGGTCGACCGGCCCACATTAGACCCCTCACTCACTTTGAGGAGCATGCTATCACTGACTGGTGAGGACGTGGATCGTGCCTGCGGCGACAGTGAGATTGGCAGCACACCCACATGAGGATCCTGCACCACATCATCACTCTCTCAACAAAAATGTGAGTGCTCACTCTCCTTTTTTGACTCTGCTTCCATGTGCTAATCATCTCAACTTTGGTTCACAGGGAGCTCTGCCAAGCAACCAACACCTTCAGCCAGCCAGTCCCTTAGCTCCATCCAAATCCTCACCTCCAGCCAAGAGGACACCTCCTCCATTGAAGAGCTGGAAATAAGCAGCCTGGAAGACCCATCACAGCGCTTACCCACACCCTCCAACAACAAAGAGACACACACCTCAGTGGGACGTAGATCTAGAGCAGGCTAGGGTTCACAAGCTGGTGGTCAGCGCATGGACATGTGTCCGTAGGAGGAGGAGGCAGGTTCAGCCGAGCACCCCAGCACTTGGAGGACTATTGGGGAAGAGGCATCTGTGAGGTCTGAGTCAGATGATGAGCCTCTGGATTCAGCTTTTCAACTCATCGTGGAGAGTCAGCAGAAGGCGGGGAAAATCAGGCAGAGCTGTTGGAAGCCCTCAACAGAATGGCACGCAAATCAGAGGAGTGCGTCACATGCTCTCTGATGAAGTGGTGCCCACATGTGTGTGTATGGAAGTCTACATGGGAGGGATGTCAGATGCCATGGAGACCCTGGTCCAGCAGAATGTGGAGATGTATGCAGACCTGGACTCCATCGTGGTAGCCATGGGTGAGTTCCTGTGGTGAAAGCACAAGAGGGAAATGGGCAACTCAACATCCCTCCAGGTACTCCTTCCTCTCAAGGAGTGAGGCCGGAACACTCAGACACCCAAAGGGAGGAAGATCAGCAGCTGGACACCCCAGGGTCATCCACTCAGCAATCTCTGAGGCTGTCCTCTCCCTCCGAGTCTGTGACCCCCTCAACCTCATCTTCTGTCACCGCAGAGAGAGCAGCTGGCCCATAGGAGCCAAAGCAAGCTGGGGCCCGCAAGGCCTTGGCTTTCCAGAGGACCCACGCCAAAGTCATCAGAGGTAACAGGGCCAGACATTGCACAGGCTGTCTCCATCCTTGCTGAAGATGTCAGGGCAGCAGCTAGAGTGATAGACCTAGAAAAGTTAAAAATTTCTGATCACAAGTGGTTGCATGGGTGAACGCATTTTGTCACTTTACAATCTGAAAATATATTCAGATTCACTGAGTAATGTGTAATAGTATCTTTCAGCTTTACTTACAAGCTTCATGAGCCCGCCCCTGCATCCCACTGCCCCTCCCCACCGGCCTAGCAGTCCAGCTGCATGCAGCCAGCCCACAAGTGATACTGGAGGGAGAAATGTGTGTGTATGTGGCAGGGCCTTTCAGAGCCTCATGCAAACATTCTCCCATGCACGTGGAGCTTTCCTCCATTGTTCTCATCTCAATGTCCCAAGCATTTTCAATGCCGCCTGCTGGGGTCCTCTTTCAGTTGCCCATCTGAGGTGACTGGCATCTCCGCCCAACTACTGATCACATTCCCATTCAGCATCTGTGCCCGCCCAACACGAGGCTCCTCTCACTTTTGGTTTCAGAAGTATGGTCATTGTAAGATTTGTTTTCAGCTCCCCAGCCTTTCCCCTCCCCCAGTCACCCATGTCCTTTCTCCATCACTTTTGACCCACCGTCACCTACCAACCAGAACCCTTTTCTTTCCAGGATGTCCAGGTGAATATGCACGTTCCATATCTTCCTGAGAATCCCATCCCCATCCATATTGAGCTCCCCATCTCCTCCTTGCCACCCCCAGGGTCTATGTCTGCCTCTAACCACCCTCGCCATCCCTTCTCCCGCTACCGTTGCACTTTCACCCTCCCCGTCCTACCGGCTCATTTTTCCCTGTCTAATACTCACCATTCCCCTACCATGCCCACCCTCGATTCACTCTCCAAGAGGTAGTTATCAACTCCACAGACCCTCCCTTTCATGTTCACCTGGACATCCGCCCCCTTACTCCCTCCTCCACACTTACTCTTTCCTCCCCACTTTCTCCCTCCTCCCCCCAGATTCCTTCCTCTCCCTGAACTCCTTCCCCTCTACAGACTCTTTCCTCCCCCGGACTCCTTTGCCCCCTCTGGACTCCTTTCTCCCCTGGACTCCTTCCCCCCTACAGACTCCTTCCTCTCCCCGGACTCCTTCCTCCCCCTGAACTCCTTCCTCCCTCCAAACTATTCCCCATTGAACTCCTTCCCTTACATCTTCCTCCCCCTTTACACCTACCTCCGCAGTTGCCGCATTCTTCCCTATTACACCCTCCTCCCCCGTACCATCTCCCAAACTCATCTGACCCGATACACCTTCCTCTCCCTGTCAAACTTAGATCTTCCTCTCTCACTCATAGCTGGACCTTCCTCTCTCACCCCACTTGATGATCATCTGTAGCAGCCCCTGGCCAAGAACCTGATGTCCTGAAGCAGACCCCAGACATCAACGGAGACCTCTCACCTTCCATGCTGCTTCGCAGCAGAGCCATGTCCATGAAAATCCACCCAGCATGCAATGCAGGTGTTCCTCCAGGGACTGGTAGCTGTAGACCTCCAGAATCTTCTGCCCCTTAGATGTCTGATGTGAGCAAGGCCCTAGCGCTAAGTCCCAACTTCTGTATGTCACACTTGTCAAGGCATGTTCTGGGCCGGCATGTTTTCCCATCAACGTGGGTGATAAATTTGACATGGAGGATGATTCTGGTGAACAGGGCTTATAATTAGATGCAGATGTATTAAAATGACGTTCCTGATGTGCAGTGACAGGAAATGCGGCCTTCCATTGACAGGTGGAGCGGATGATTGCAAATTGGCCTCACGACAGCGTGAAATTGATTTTTGGCCTTCCTGCCATATTGTCCGCTTATGCCTGCCATGATGCCCACGATAACAGGGACAGAAATTTCTGGCCATCGTGTCCAATATTAGATGTGATTCCACAATTGGACAACACTTGTTAATTAATCCTGACTGCTCTAACAATTACACTGTAAAACCAATTTAAGACTATCAGGCGGGCTCACAGCATAGCTCACTTATGCATGCCAGAAGCCACATATATTCACACAAAGGGCTCTTCCCTTTGCCGACAGAAGGAGCATGTCCAAGCATTGTGCCTTTTTCAACTAAACAAAAACTTGGGGGACTGCCATTCCCTGATTCATTCCCTATAGCAATGCCTTGACCAATCAAAGTCAACCTGCCTGGTTTCAATTTGAACAGAAGTTTGGCAGTTAACTGTTCCCTGCTGCATTCCCCATGGCAATGCCTCTACCAATCAGAGTCCACTTGCCAACCAATCAGCACGCTCTTCTCATGCACTATAAATTGTTGTTCCATTTATTGTTGGTAATCTTGCAATCTGTCCTGATGAGTGCAAGATGAAAATCTTAGACAGCATGTCCCTTTTTTCATCAATGCACAATGTATTTGAGCAGTAGACATAGAGCAAAATAAACAATGTTACTCAGGTTCCCCCAGTAGACAGGTAACCTGCATTGATCCTTTCAATCCTGACTCTCTCAAAAATTGCTATGGATAACTTAAGCTTTTTATCTCACAAACATAATAATTACTGATTCATTATGGAAAGACAAGTGTTATTATGAGCAAGACCTCTAGAAATGACATATTTCCTTCCAAAATACCAGATGCCAACTTATTTACCATTTAAAATATAACTATTCATCCTGAGCTCTATTCTCCCATTTTCTATCTCAAGACTGCCTTGGCTATCTCGTTTCAAGACCTGATCACAAAAATTAGTCAACAAGCATGAATCACACATCCTGATCTTTCAGCAGAAGCCACACAACAAAGGCAGTTGTTTTGTATCCTGAAACATTGCACCTTAAAGCATCCTGGGAATGGACAACCATTTCATTATTTCTGGCTATAGTAGCTGTTTATAAGTAAAAACTGACCAAAAACTTTAATCATAGGAGATTAACCAAACCCTAATTATATATATAATATATATATCGTAATAGGGTATCTTACAGTAATGAATGGTGCCTATACCTCATATTTTGCACTTAAGGGGTCATGTTTTATTATCTCTTTGACTTGATATTAACCAAATGTTTCAGTGTCTTGTAATCCCCAAACTTTTTTAAATGTAAAGGATGTATAACAAATCTTATGTTCAGACAGCAAGTGCTGCCCTTGTATGTCTGTGTGTAGAGTTAAGAGTTTGGGAGTTTGACAGAGCCTTGAAAGTTGATGCATTGCATCTTGTAGATGGTACACACCACAGTGCACCTGTATTGGAAGGAGTGAATGTACAAGATGTTAGATAGCATGCCCGTCAAGTGGGCTGCTTTATCCTGGATGATATAAAGCTTCATGAATGTTTGAATTGCACTCATCTAGGAAAGTGGAGAATATTCCATCATACTTGTGTTTGTGCCTCGTAGATGGCAAAAAGGCTTTGAGGAGTCTGAAGGCAAGTCACACAGAATACCAAACCCCTGACCTGCTTGTGTATGGTCCGGTTAAGATTCTGGTCAATGATGACCCCCTTGGATGTTGATGACAATGCCATTAAACATCAAAGGGGAGGTGATTAGACTCTCTCTGTTCTTGGAAATAATCATTTCCTGCCACTTATGTGATGTGAATGTTGCCTGATGATGGAGGAGTCTGGGACATTGGTGCAAAATATGAATTTATGAGTATAACTATATCTGGCTGTTGCTTGCCTAAACTGAGACAGCCATCCCAATGTTGGCACAAGCCCCAAGATGTTAATGAGGAGGATGTAGCTGGGCTGACTGGGTTGGGTGTGCCTTTGTCATGTCCAAATCCAAAGCCTAGGTTGGTGCTGGGTGGTCTGCCTAGTTTTGTTCTTCTCATATATTGCCGTAGTGGTTTGGTATAACTGAGTGGCTTGTTAGGTCATTTCAGAGGGCAATTAAGAGTCAATCACATTAATGTCAGTCTGGAGTCAGATATAGGACACAACACTAAGGGACAGCAGTTTTCTTTCCCTAAACATTAAAAGTGAACTAGACAGATCTTTACAGCAATCACGGTCATCCTTACTAATACTTTGATTTCAATGCAAAGATCAGCATCATAGAAGGCATTGGAGAGCATGACATAGAAAAACATGCTGAAGAGGATTGGTGCTAGCATGTAACCCTGTTTAACTTTATTGGTGATTGGAAATAGGTCAGAAGACTTACCATCATCCAGGATGTTGAAATTGTGCTGCAACATAATACATGTTTTAAGTTACTAATTAAGCATAGCTGTCCACAACTGAAGGATTAGGGAATCATTGCAAGAGCATATAAATCAGTTCACTCTGGGTGGCTGGGAGGAACTGGGAGAGTATGTGACTTTACTTTGCTGTCTTGGAAATAAACCTGTTTTAAGATACAGGCTAGGTTCAGATTCATTCTTCCTCAATGTACAATTATTGGAATTAACACAGGACACCTGTGAGCATGCCACCATAGAACTGTCGAACCATTGTGATGAATTTCTCAGGGCAACCAAATTTCTCCATTACCTTCCAAAGGCCTTCACGGCTGACTGTGTCAAAGGACTTGGTCAGACCAGCGAATATGATGTAGAGATCCATGTTCTGTTCTTGGCATTTCTTCTGGAGCTGTGTAACTGAAAACACCATATCAGTGATTCCTCAACCTTTTCTGACATGCACTGACTCTCTGACAGCAGTTCCTGGTCGAGAAGTTGCACTAAGTGGTTCAGAAGGATTCTGGCAAAGATTTTCCTGGCAATGAAAAGGAATGAGATTTCCCTATGATTGTCGCAGAATTGGTGAGATCCTTACTGCTTATATAGATGGACAATGGAGGCATCTTTATATTCTTGCAGGATAGTTCATTACTCCCACATAGAGTGAAAGAGTTCAGTGAGCTTCTTGACTAGGCATTGGCTTCCAGCCTTGTATTCTTCAACTAGAATAGTATCAACTCCTGGAACTTTGCTGCTTTTATTATGTTTGTTATTTTTAACAGCATGGGAGGGTCATCAAGAAAGCAGTTGATAGTAACCTGTGGCAGCCTGTTGATTGCTTCTTCAAAAATCCTCTTCAGCATGCTTTCCTCCACCAGGCTCCTTGATGCATTCCATGATGCTGATCCTGGCATCCAAATCAGATATTGCATGGACGGGAAGCTGCTCAATCTGAGACAACTTGGGCAATGAGCAAGGTCATCTAGGACATACTTCATGATTTCCTGTTTGCTGATGACTGTGCACCAGCTGCCTGTTCAAAGTAGGACATGCAATGTAGCGTGGACTTGTTCTACAAAGCACACAACAACTGCGGCCTTATGATCAGCATGAAGAAAACAGAAATAATGTACCATCCTGCTCCCGGAAAACCCTATCTTGAGCCCAAGGTTTCATTCCATGACCAGAACCTGCCAGCAATAGATAAGTCCAATTATCTCAGCAGCGCACTCTCTTAAACTGTCTATATTAATGATGAGACATGCAAGAATTGCCAAAGCAAGTGTAGCCTTTGGTAGACTTCGAACATCCGCCCTGGATTGAAGAGGAGTAAGTCTACCTACCATACTGAAAGTCTATAGGGAAATAGTCCTGCCCACTTGTTCTATGCATGCAAGACTTGGACTGTGTACCAGTGTCATGCCTAGAAGTTCAACCACTTTCACCTGAGCTGCCTTCAAAAGCTTCTGAAGATCAGATGGCAGGACAAAACTTCAGACATTGAGGTACTCACCCAAGCTGGCATGCCAAGCATCCACACCATATTGAGGTAGTCACAAGTGAGTTGGGCAGGCCATGTACAGAATGTCTGATACACGTTTACCAAGGCAAATCTTTTATAGAAACTTGAATCTAAGGTGTGCTCTAATGGTAATCAAAGAAAGTGCTACCAGGATGCACTGAAGGCTTCAATTAGGAGTTTTGATATCAACTGTGAGGCCTCGAAGAAACTCATTCAGGATAGCTGTACCTGAAACAACAAAATACAAAACAGTGCAGTCTCCCTCGAAAGCAAGAGCATATCCAAGGCAGAAAGAAAATGCAAGGAAAGGAGATCCCAACTTGTGCAAAACCCAATCATCTGTGGTATCCAGTCCTAGTTGTAGCAGAACTTTCCAGCCTTAGTAGTCACCTGCTGGAATGCTACCAAGCACCCCAGATGATGAACATGGTCAACTTCGCCTTGAAGAACGAACAAGACAAGATTACTGATGCTAGCATTTTTATTTTAGAATTTGAAAGAATGGGAGAATGAAGCATTTAAGATTCTGCAATGAAGCATTTAAGGTTCTGAAGGGGCTTGACAGGTTAGATACTGAGAGGTTGTTTCCCCTAGAACAAGAGGGCAGTTTCAGGAGAAGGAGCCATCATTTCAGATTAAGATGAGGAGAAACTTCTTCAATCAGAGGATTGTGAATCTTTGCAATTCTCTACCGCAGAGTGTTATGGATGTGGCATAATTGAATATATTTAAGGCTGAGATGGACAGATTTTTGGTCACTCAGAAAATCAAGGGACATGGGGCACGGGCAGGAATGTGGGGTTGAAGCCAAAGATCAGCCATGATTATATGTCTGAATGTCAGAGCAGGCTCAATGGGCTGTATGGTCTTCTCCTGCTCATATTTCTTTTGTTCTTATATTTCAGATTTGGTTAATGAACTGAATTTAAGTTCCACAGCAGAATGTGACTCATGTCTCTGGATCATTAGTCCAGACAGGCCTCTAGGTTACTAGTAACTCAACCACAATGCTAATGTTCTCAATAACTTAATTGTTCATACTAGAGCTTTAAATTTCTAAATAACCTTCTGACCCAACAAACACTGATCAACAATGTCACAATTGCTGGACAATGAGACAACATCCTCATCCAAGGTGTTTCTTCTGGGTTATATGCATTTTGCTACCATGAACAAGATCCTGACACTTGTCCTTCTCTTTTGACTTTCGCTTTATTTTGTTATACTTTTACCAGATGTCTTTTAGAAGTAGCCCCTCTAGCTATTACATTGTGCAGACAAATGCACAAAGGAGGTGTAGGATGTCCAAATGTTACAATTAGTTTTAAGGCTTCTGCATGAAGGTCACCCTCACTTGTATTTTGGTAATGTGTTTTAAGCAGGAGTGGTAAAAATTGATTTTCTAGTTCAAATATACAAGAAAGTATAACACACTGATTGACAGTTGCGGGCATTCCCTTCCACCATGATAAAACATGGTTTCTGAGGTGGTGTAACAATGTTTTCCGTTTGTGATGAAATCTGTGATTTGCAGAACCAGTGGGGAAGCATGCACAAGCTGTTGTCTGCACAGAAGGCTTGTAGGATGTTTTGTTGGATGCGGTAACTCTGGTCTCAAAGCTTGATTTTTTAAGACAGTACCTATCTGGAAGAGAAACTAAGACTAAGAAGAGTCAGCAGGTCTGACAGCATCTGCAGAGAGGAATATAGTTGACGTTTCAAGTCCATATGACTCTTCATCAGAACTAAGGAACTAGAGAAATGAGGTGAAATATAATCTGGTAGAGGGGGGTGGGACAGGTAGAGCTGGATAGGGGGCCAATGATAGGTGGAGGCAAAGAAGAGATTGCCAAAGATGTCATAGACAAAAGGACAAAGGGGCGTTGACAGTGGTGATATTATCTAAGGAATGTGCTAATGGGGACATTAAGGGTAGCAAGCAGGACAAGCTAATGGCAGATGGCCCTTGTGGGAGTTGGGTGGGGTGGAAGGGATCAAAATGGGCTAAAAGGTGGAGATAAAACAATAGATCAAAATAAATTTAAAAATAAGTGGGAAAAGAAAAATATATTTTGTTAAAAATTATAAATTATTGTAAAAAGGGGGATTGGAAAGGGGGTGGGGATGGAGGAGAGTTCATGATCTGAAATTGTTGAACTCAATATTAAGTTTGGAAGGCTGTAAAGTGCCTAGTCGGAAGATGAGGAGCTGTTCCTCCAGTTTGCGTTGAGCTTCACTGGAACATTGCAGCAGGGCAAGGACGGACATGTGGGCATGAGAGCAGGATGGTGTGTTGAAATGGCAAGCGACAGGGAGGTCTGGGTCATGCTTGCGGACAGACCGAAGGTGTTCCACAAAGTGGTCACCCAGTCTGCGTTTGGTCTCTCCAATGTAGAGGAGACCACATTGGGAGCAGCGAATGCAGTAGGGAAGTGCAAGTGAAGTGCTGCTTCACTTGAAAGGAATGTTTGGGCCCTTGGACAGTGAGGAGAGGGGAAATAATGGGGCAGGTGTTGCACCTTCTGCGGTTGCATGGGAAGGTGCCGTGGGAGGGGCTTGAGGTGTAGGGGGTGATGGAGGAGTGGACCAGGGTGTCCTGGAGGCAACGATCCCTGTGGAAAGCTGCCGGGGGTGGGGTGAAGGGAAGATGTGTTTGGTGGTGGCATCATACTGGAGTTGGCGGAAATAGCAGAGGATAGTCCTTTGAATGCGGAGGCTGATGGGGTGATATGTGAGGACAAGGGGGACCCTATCATGGTTCTGGGAGGGTGAGGAAGGTATGAGGGCAGAAAGCATGGGCCCCAGTTATGCCTGTCTTTTTATGGGGAATGTGGAACATTCCTTGTTCCAGTCCTACTCAGGCCTCCTCCCACAACTCTTTCTCCGTTCCATCAATGACTGCTTCGGTGCTACTTCATGCTCTCATCTGGATTTGGAAAAATGTATTAATTTTGCTTCCAATTTCCACCCCTCCATCATTTTCATGTGGTCCATCACTGACACTTCTCTTCCCTTCCTTGACCTCTCAGTCTCAATTCCTGGTGATAGACTGTCCACCAATATTCATTACAAGCCTACCAACTCCCACAGCTACCTCGACTACAGGTCTTCACACCCCACTTCCTGTAAGGACACCATCCCATTCTCTCAGTTCCTTCGCCTCCATCAAATCTGTTCTGATGATGCCACTTTCCAAAACAGTTCCTCTGACATGTCTTCCTTCTTCCTTAACCGAGGTTTTCCACTCACAGTCGTTGATGGCCCTCAACCGTGTCCGGCCCATCTCCCGCGCATTCCACCCTCACACCTTCCTCTCCCTCCCAGAACCATGATATGGTTCCCCTTGTCCTCACTTATCACCCCACCAGCCTCCTTGTTCAAAGGATCATCCTTCACCATTTCCGTCAACTCCAGCATGATGCCTCCGCTAAACACATCTTCCCTTCACCCCCCCCACTGGTGGCTTTCCACAGGGATCATTCCCTCCAGGACAGCATGGTCCATCGTCCATCACCCCCTACACTTCAACCCCCTCCCACGACACTTTCCCACACAACCGTAGAAGGTGCAACACCTGCCTCTTTACTTCCCCTCTCCTCACCGTCCAAGGGCCCAAACACTCCTTTCAAGCAGCATTTCATTTGCACTTCCCTCAATTTAGCCTACTGCATTCGGTGCTCCCAATGTGGTCTCCTCTATATTGGAGAGACCAAATGCAGATTGGGTGACCGCTTTGCAGAACACCTTCGGTCAGTCCGCAAGCATGACCCAGACCTCCCTGTCACTTGCCATTTCAAGACACCACCCTGCTCTCATGCTCACATGTCCATCCTTGGCCTGCTGCAATGTTCCAGTGAAGTTCAACGCAAACTGGAGGAATAGCACCTCATCTTCCAACTAGGCACTTTACAGCCTTCCAAACTTAATATTGAGTTCAACAATTTCAGATCATGAACTCTCTCCTCCATTTCCACCCCCTTTCCAATCCCCCTTTTTACAATAATTTATAATTTTTAACAAAATATATTTTTCTTTTCCCACCTATTTTTAAATTTATTTTGATCTATTGTTTTATCTCCACCTTTTAGCCCATTTCGATCCCTTCCCCCCACCCCACCACCACTAGGGCCATCTGCCACTAGCTTGTCCTGCTTGCTACCCTTAATGTCCCCATTAGCACATTCCTTAGATAATATCACCACTGTCAACGCCCCTTTGTCCTTTTGTCTATGACATCTTTGGCAATCTCTTCTTTGCCTCCACCTATCACTGGCCCCTATCCAGCTCTACCTGTCCCATCCCCCTCTACCAGCTTATATTTCTCCTCATTTCTCTAGTTCCTTAGTTCTGATGAATAGTCATACAGATACGAAACGTCAACTGTATTCCTCTCCGCAGATGCTGTCAGACCTGTTGAGTTTTTCCAGGTATTTTTGTTTTTGCTTCAGATTTCCAGCATCTGCAGTATTTTGCTTTTGACTAAGAAGAGTCATATGGACTTGAAATGTTAACTCTGTTTCTCTTTCTGCAGGATGCTGCCATACCTGCTGCATTTTTCCAGCATTTTTTTGTTTTCAGCATGTAGCGCCTTTAGTTTTTTGCTTTCATTATAAGACTACAGGCTTCTGGAAATGGGCTCTTATTTCTGGTTGCTAGGAAAATGGAAACCAGACAAAAGACAGAGCCATGAAATAAACTATGTAGTAGAGTGCAGTATAAGCAGGCTGTGAGGAGAAGAAAGTTGTGGTAAATTGGGGAAAAGATCCAAAAAACCATGGGCAGAATTGAGAGGGATCTGGAAAAGTGTGACTTTTATTGAAAATTGTACCCGTGGTACTTTGAGGGGAGTGAAACTGCTGTTGGATGGGACTTGGTGACTTGGGCAGGAAAGTGAAGTTGAAACTCATATCAGCCATGATTGTATTGAATGGTGGAGCAGGCTTGACAGGCCATGTGGTCTACTCCTATTTCTTGTGGCTTTGTCGCTGGCCCTTTGGTGGCTTTCCTAATTTGCCTATTAAAAGTCTGATTCTTTTGGTAGGAAATGACTTATCTGGGGATAAGGTATTGGCTCTCCAATAGCTTCAGGAAAGCCCACAGGGGCTGCTGAAACTAAGGTTTTGCAGGAAAGGCTGGGTTACTTGAAGGAACCAAATGTTCTTTATAAACCTGCTGGTAAGATTGATGTTCCTACTAGTGATGTGTCAGAAGAATTAGAAGCAAGGTTTGCTAGTTTAAAAATGACATAGCATCAGGCTAAGAAGAAAAAAACAATGGCTTTTGGAGAGGCCTTAAAACAACTTGAGCTAAAACTGCAGAAAAGCATGAAAAATTTGTGGCAAAGAAAAACCATCAATACTCAAAGCCAATGACGAAAAATGGAAGAAAAATGCTTTGAAAGAAATTGAGATAGTTGGGATCAGTATTAGCATTATAGACTTGCAGGGAAAAATGCTTGTTCTCAAACGCAAAATTAGAATTTCAGAAAGAAGAAGCAGCAGAAGTTGCCAAGGCTGAATTGGGAAAAGTTAAAACTCAGTGGAATAAAGAAGATTAATAGAATTTGTGAACTAAATAAAAAGGATTATCAAACCTTCTCAGCTGAGAATAAACTCAATGAAGTTTTTAAAGCTAAAGAGGATTTTACCCAGCAGAAAAATGAGCTGCTTGAATAAAAAGAGGCAGAATTAATCCTGCATCTCCTGGAAAAGTAAAACAAATGGTCAGTTCATGAAGAAGAACTTAGAGTTGAAAATGCTCCTGAATTTAGACAAGATGAAACAGATTCAGTTATTATGGAGGATAATTTGGATATTTGGTTGCCTGAAACATTTTTCAAACAAAAACAAGCAAACATGGAAGAAAATGGAGATCAGGAGTTAGAACCTGAATTGAATGATTCAAATCTGTTTTAAAAAGTGAAATCTCTGAGGGTAGCACAAAAAAAAGCCATGATGATAGTTGGATGTCCTGCTTCAAAGAAGAGCAGTAGAAATTGCTGAAACCAAAGAGTAAGAAGTGCTATAACTGGAGATTTTTCCTTAAGTTCCAATTTGTGGCAGCAGAATGGTATCCAGAAGCCAGATGAACTGCCAGCAATAATCAATGTTGTTCTTGAGAAAATTGACCAAACCAAACAAATTACAAGACCTTTGGACATGTCACATATGCCGTCCCATGGTCTAGATGTCCTATCATCCTATGTAGAGTTTGAAAGACAACATGAGGGATACAAAACTAAAGTACAACATCTTAAAAGAGCTATAAAGATCATGCATAAGGAAAAGAGAGATATTTTGAGAAGACTGAAAGAAAGTGAATCAACCAGCAGAAAACACTTTTTTTTGGAACAAAATTGGAACTCCAAGAATTCATGGAAGTTGAATTCTAAGTGCTAATTATTTAATCTGATTAGTTTTGTTATTGGTTAAGTCCTATTAATAGGTCTCTACCAGATCAGCTATATGTGGATGGCTTTTCAATGGCTGCAGGGCAAGGTCTTATTTGGGGAAGGAGGAGAAGTGGCCTTGGGAAAGGGAAGAGGCTGCAGGATGAGAGCTGTACTGTGGAAGGAGGGTATCACATGGGGCTGAATCTTTGGCTTGGCAAGCAGGGGCGGGGCCTGCTCGCTGAGGTGTAAAATGACACAAGGTGATGTCGGGCATACGTCCTGACATCACTGTGCGTCATTTAAATTTTGCACGCCCACCGAACTGTCAAAGGCCTGTTAAGGCCATTAATGAACTAATTGAAAGAGCTGCCCATCCAACCTTAAGGTTGGCAGACAGGCAAAGAGTCCAGGCGGCCTTCGCATTTTTCATGGAACCTCATCCACAGGCAGGATGAGGTTTCGTGAAGGGTTTATAAATTAAATAAATTTTTTCATTGAAGTTCATTGACATGTGACACTGTTCGTGAGGGAACATGTCTTAAATTTTTATTTTCTTTATTAAAATTTTTGGAACTTAAACTAATCTCCCTGAGGCGGCTCTGTGCCTCAGGGAGATTTCTGCGCTCTTTCATATGCATGTGTGAAAGAGCGCAGGCCCCAATTCAGGCAATTCCCCCAACCCCTGCCCACACATGGAGCGCTCAGCGCTTCTGGGTACGCGTCATGCTGGGTGGGCCTTAATTGGCCCGCCAAGTAAAATGGTGGCGCTGACCTGATTGGGGGCGCCAATGGGGTCTGTGCCCGCCCACCCCCGCCCATGTCCACCCCCACACAACCCCCACCCCCCCAAAGGGGGGAAAATTCTACCCATGGTGTGCGGGAAGTTGGTGGGGGGGGGGGCACATGTTGATCTGTGCTAGTGGCCTCAAGATGGTGAGGGCTCTGGAGGCAGTCTCCAGAGGTGATGAGGCCAGATGGACATGTGAGGGTATGTGTGTGAGAATGAGTGGTGATGTCCCTTGAGCTGACAGTGAGTAAGATGCCAGTGAATGTGTGATGAGCTTGAGTTTGTGAGTTTAGAGTGATGAGATGGTTGCTATACCCTGGCTGCACAGATGAGATTGCTCTTACTATATCTGCCCTGGATGGCTAAACTCTGCTGTGCAGCATTGGAGCTGACCACCACTTCCACCACCTGCCATGCTGGATTGCTGATGCTGCTACCCATCCTGTGGCCAGAGCGGGGCAGAGTGTCCTCCATGTGTCCAAATGGCATTCCAGTAACGCATCATTAAACCTTGGGGACTGCAGTGTTTTTCCCTTTCGTGGACATCTTCCCTGCAGTAGTTGTGGGTTGGAAGCACTGAGATGTGTGCACTGCTGGCCTTTAAATATGGTGTCCAGCGTGAAGAAGCAGTGAGGTGATGGTGTGGCAGGCGAATGGGAGCCCGCCCGCCATGGAAACGGCGTGTTTCCTGAGAATGCATAAGTAATGTGGTGGGTCTGGGACAAAATGGTGTGAAAACTCGCCATCACGGCCGTGGGTAAAATGCCATTTTACCCACCCACTACTGCACTTAGTGCAAATCTAGGATGATTCTGCCCTAGGTGAGCCACCTTCTTGATCTGCTGTAGTCCATATGGTGTGCTGGTGATGTGATGTAGGTCCAGCCACAGTGCCTCAAGGAGTGCTAGAATAACTGAAGTCAATGGGAAGAGAGATGTGGTTGTTGGAAGTCAATCATCTCATTCCGAGGACATGGCTGCAAGAGCTCCTCAGGGAAGTGTCCTCGGCACAACCATCTTCAGCTGCTTCACCAATGACCTTCCTTCCATCAGATGGTCAGAAATGGGAATGTTCACTAATGATTGCACAATGTTCAGCACAATTTACAACGCCTCAGAAAATGAAGCAGTCCCTGTCCATTTGCAGAAAGACCTGGACAACAATCAGACTTGGGTTGATAATGGGAAGGTAACATTCATGCCACACAAGTGCCAGGCAATGACCATCTCCAACAAGAGAGAATCCAACCATCTCCCTTTGATATTCAATGGCATTACCATCACTGAATCCTCAACTATCAACATCCTGGGAGTTATCATTGACCAGAAACTTAACTGGACCAGCCATATAAATACTGTGACTACAAGACCGGGTCAGAGACTGGGAATTTTGTGGTGAGTAATTCACCATCTGACTCCCCAAAGCCTGTCCACCATCCACAAGGCACAAGTCAGGAGTGATGTAGTACTCTCCACTTGCCTGGATGAGTGCAGTTCCGATAACATAAAGAAGCTCAACACAATCCAGAACAAAACAGCCTGCTTGATTGGCACCCCATCCACCACCTTAAACATTCATTCCGTCCACTACTGATGCAGAGTGGCAGCTGTGTTTATCAATTACAGAATGCACTGCAGCAACTCACCAAGGCTCCTTCAACAGCACCTTCCAAACCTGCAACCTCTACCACCTAGAAGGACAAGGGCAGCAGATGATTGAGGACGCCACCACCAACATGTTTCCCTCTAAGCCACACACCATACTGACTTGAAATTATATTAGCATTCCTTCACTGTCACCGGGTCAAAGTCCTGGAACTCCCTTCCTAACAACACTGTGGCTGTACCTACACCACATCACCACCACACCATATGGGCTACAGCAGATCAAGAAGGTGGCTTACTACCACAGGGAAGGGAAGTTATGGGCCAACGTTAACTAAACATGAATTAACAGACAAATTGTTTTCAATATAATCATAAATTACACTTTGAACAGTGGATATATCAAAGATGGATCTCACAGATTTCTCAGGTAATCCCTTCAGCATATATGGCATTAATCTCAATCACAAAGTCCCTCAAAATGCTGTCTTCCCCAAGAGAAGTTCCAGTCCCTTTACTTTGAGGATTTAGTCACCAAGTTGAATAGCAAGTTTATTTATTTATTTATTTGTTCATGGGATGTGGGCATCGTTGGCTAGGCTAGCATTTATTGCCTATCCCGAATCGCTCTTGAGAAGTGGGGGTTGGGGGGGGGGGTGGGGTGGGTGTGTGTGTGTGTGTGTGTGGGGTGGGGGGGTGGGGGGAGGGGGGTGTTGGTGGTGGGGGGGGCGGGGTGGTGGTATCATACCTGGGGATTTCCCAAAGATGCACTGGGGAACCCTGCCAGAGTTCCCTCTGTTAGGATTGCATGGCAATTGCCCAGGAAGTTCAAACTTCCGTAGGTCAATTGCTCTGCACTGGGGAGCCATCCAATACTGCAACTTAAATCACAAACTTCAGATGGTCCCGACTGCTTCACAATAATAGTTACCCAGAAAAAGTTAGAAGAATTAAAACCACTTTTGACTTCTGGGTAACTATAGTACTGACCCCTCCAATCACCCCACCAACCCTCCTGATCCCCACATGGGACCCCCAACTGCACCCTGAACCCCCAACTACCCTCCACTGCCCATGCGCTTCCAGCTAGACCCCAACTCCCCCAACAAACCCCCACCCCACCGACTGCACTCCCCACCCCTAAAGTAAACCTGCACCTCCCCAACTGCCCTCCCCACGCATCGTGGCTTCCTTACTTCTGACTCAGCTGCACTCGACAGAAGGCCTCGGGAACCCACTGCACTGCGCTGTTCTCACTCGGCCCGAGTCAGAAAGTCGGGCAAGAAAAAAGCGGCTTCATTTTAAGGTAAGTATCGAAGACCAGAGTAGCAATTCGACCCTGATTGTCACTCCATGGCCATTCCAGCCCATTGATTTTGGTTTGATTGTTAAAGTAAAATTTATTAAAAATGAAATCTTGTCCATTGGTTTCTTCCATTGCGGTCATTTGGTAAGCTCAATTCTTTTAGTTTATTCATCTTCATGGGGATCATAACACTTAAAAGGCAACTTTGTCCCCTCCCTATAAGAGGTTATCTGCATATCACGCAATGGTGATTTGTCTACAAACATATATCCACATGATTACTTGTGACCCACTGCTTTTATCGGCTGAATCATAAACTCACGCAAGGCTTCTCTATCACCTTCTAACTTAAATTTCAACCTCCAGTTCTCTGTGTGTAAAATATCCCCTTCCAGTAATGTCTGCTGACCAAGGTACTTCTTAATTTCTTTTGCAGTGCACAGGTAATTTAAATGCATAAGCCCTTTAAATATTTTGCATGCCTGCACACATGGTAACTTAAAGGGGCCAACTTGTGTGCAGCTTGCGAGGGGACTTTTGGGAAGCCGCATAGCCTAACGTCGCTGCTGATTCCGTAATCCTATTTCTTGCTGCTGGACTTGCTGAATTTTCCAGCACTTTCTGTTTTTATTATCGAAGCAAAGAAAGATATTGTTTGAAATATATTTCTAAATTCACTTCAAAACTTTACCATTTTTTCATAATTTTAACCACAACACTTTTTCTGAATCAAACAAGGGAAAAGTTATATGTAGAAGCAGTAACAACCTATTACAAAAATACATCAGATTGCTGCCACTATCAGTAAACATTTTTACCAGCAATCTCAGGGTCTACCTAAAACTGACGATAAACACATATTAAAAACAAAGAAGCAAAAAACTGCGGATGCTGGAAATCAAAAACAAAAACAAAAACAAAAATACCCAGAAAAACTCAGCAGGTCTGGCAGCATCCGTGGAAAGGAGTACAGTTAACGTTTCGAGTCAGCATGACCCTTCAACAGAACTAAGGAAAAATAGAAAAGGGGTGAAATATAAGCTGGTTTAAGAAGGGGGGCGGTTGGGATAAGAAGAGGTGGATAGAGGGCCAGTGATAGGTGGAGATAACCAAAAGATGTCACAGACAAAAGGACAAAGAGGTGTTGAAAGTGATATTATCTAAAGGAATGTGCTAATTAAAGGTAGAAAGCAGGACAAGCAAGGTACAGATAGCCCTAGTGGGGGTGGGGTGGGGTGAAGGAATCAAAAAAGGCTAAAAGGTAGAGATAAATCAATGGATGGAAATACATTTAAAAATAATGGAAATAGGTGGGAAAAGAAATATCTATATAAATTATTGGAAAAAACAAAAAGCAGGGGGAAAAATCAGAAAGGGGGTGGGGATGGAGGAGAGAGTTCAAGATCTAAAATTGTTGAACTCAATATTCAGTCCGGAAGGCTGTAAAGTGCCGAGTCGGAAGATGAGGTGCTGTTCCTCCAGTTTGCGTTGAGCTTCACTGGAACAATGCAGCAAGCCAAGGACGGACATGTGGGCATGAGAGCAGAGTAGAGTGTTGAAAGGGCAAGCAACAGGGAGGTCTGGGTAATGTTTGCAGACAGAATGAAGGTGTTCTGCAAAGTTGTCACCCAGTCTGGGTTTGGTCTCTCCAATGTAGAGGAAACCACATTGGGAGCAACGAATGCAGTAGACTAAATTGAGGGAAGTATAAGTGAAATGCTGCTTCATTTGAAATGAGTGTTTGGGCCCTTGAACGGTGAGGAGAGGGGAAGTGAAGGGGCAGGTGTTGCATCTTCTGCGGTTGGATGGGAAGGTGCTGTGGGAGGGGGTTGAGGTGTAGGGGGTGATGGAGAAGTGGACCAGTGTGTACAGAGGGAACGATCCCTACGGAATGCCACCAGGGGGGTGAAGGGAAGATGTGTTTGGTGGTGGCATCATGCTGGAGTTGGCAGAAATGACGGAGGATGATCCTTTGAATGCAGAGGCTGGTGGGGTGATAAGTGAGGACAAGGGGAACCCTATCATGTTTCTGGGAGGGAGAAGAAGGTGTGAGGGCGGATGCGCGGAAGATGGGCCGAAGACGGTTAAGGGCCCTGTCAACCACCGTGGGTGGAAAACCTCGGTTAAGGAAGAAGGAGGACATGTCAGAGGAACTGTTTTTGAAAGTAGCATCAGCAGAACAGATGCAACGGAGGTGAAGGAACTGAGAGAATGGGATGGAGTCCTTACAGGAAGTGGGGTGTGAGGAGCTGTAGTCGAGGTAGCTGTGGAAGTCGGTAGGCTTGTAATGGATATTGGTGGACAGTCTATCACCAGAAATTGATACAGACAGGTCAAGGAAGAGAAGGGAAGTGTCAGATATAGACCATGTGAAAATGATGGAGGGGTGGAAATTGAAAGCAAAGTTAATAAATTTTTCCAGGTCCAGACAGGAGCATGAAGCAGCACCGACGTAATCATCGATGTACCGGAGAAAGAGTTGTGGGAGGGGACTGGAGTAGGACTGGAACAAGGAATGTTCCACATATCCCATGAAGAGACAGGCATAGCTGTGGCCCATGTGGGTACCCATAGCCACACCTTTTATTTGGAGGAAGTGAGAGGAGTTTAAGGAGAAATTGTTCAGCGTGAGAACAAGTTCAGCCAGACGGAGGAGAGTAGTGGTGGATGGAGATTGTTTGGGCCTCTGTTCGAGCAAGAAGCGGAGAGCCATCAGACCATCCCGGTGGGGGATGGAGGTGTAGAGGGATTGGATGTCCATGGTGAAGAGGAGGCGGTTGGGGCCAGGGAACTGGAAATTGTTGATATGATGTAGGGTGTCAGAGGAATCACGGATGTAGGTGGGAAGGGACTGGACTAGGGGAGAGAGAATGGAGTCAAGATAGCAAGAATTGAGTTCTGTGGGGCAGGAACAGGCTGACACGATCGGTCTGCCGGGAACAGTCCTGTTTGTGGATTTTGGGTAGGAGGTAGAAGCGGGCTGTCTGAGGTTGGGAGACTATCAGGTTGGAAGCTGTGGAGGGAAGATCTCCAGATTTCCAGTAACAGAACTGGAAACAATTGCTTGATGTTCAGTGATGGGTTCATTGTCCAGGGAGAGGTAGGAGGAAGTGTCTGCGAGTTGACGCTCAGCCTCCGCGAGGTAGAGGTCAGTGCGCCAGACAACAACAGCACCACCCTTGTCAGCGGGTTTGATGACAATGTTAGGGTTGGACCTGAGAGAACGGAGTGCAGCAAGTTCAGAGACAGATAGGTTAGAATGGGTGAGAGGAGCAGAGAAATTGAGACGACTAATGTCACGCTGACAGTTCTCAATGAAAAGATCAAGAGAAGAGGGAGGGGTCCAGGTGGAGGGAGAATATTGGAGGTGGGCAAAAGGATCTGTTGAACGGGGAGAGGACTCCTGCCCAAAGAAGTGAGCACGGAGACGAAGGTGGCGGAAGAAGAGTTCAGCATCGTGCTGAGCCCAAAATTCATTGAGATGAGGGCATAAGGGTATGAAACTAAGTCCTTTGCTGAGCACTGAAAATTCAGTGTCGGAGAGGGGAAGGTCAGGGGGTATGGTGAATACACGGCCGGGGCTGGGATTGGAAGACGGGATGGGGACAGAGCTGCAGGCAGGGGTGGAGGGTCCTGGATGGGTGTTGGTGTTGATGAGTTGTTGGAGCAATTATTAAAAACAGGCTGAACATGACGAAAAACCAAAGATGTGAAGTTAAAATTATTAGGTGTTTAGAAGCCTATTTGTAACGGTTCTACTATTTTTATCGTTCCGGCAAGGTAAATGTATTCAGTTAAACTTATTGTTAGTGTTAACCCTCAACTAGGAGTGATTTTAAATTATTATAGGAGCTTTGTCGGCTATATTGGCAATAGACTTGGTCCTAAAATAAAATGTCCTCCCTCCCAGGAGTATTTCAGCTAAACAAAGACATCTCAAAATAAAATATACTTAGGAGGTATATTATGGCAGAATAAATTCCTCTGAGTTAATTACTCTCAGTACATAGAATTCCCCACTTAAGAATTCTAGAAAAGTTTGGGTCCTGCAGCATAAACAACGGGCTGAATTTTTCTGTTGGCGAGAAGGGGGCGGGACCCACTTGCCAATGCGAAAATGACGTGGGATGACATGGGGGGAACCCCCGACATCATCCTGCCCCATTTAAATCTTCAGGCAGGCGGGGGCACAGCGCGATCAGCTGTCCGCCCGCCGACTTGTCAATGGCAAATTGAGGCCATTGACAGGATAATTAAAACAATTAAAGGACCTGCCCGTCCAACCTTAAGGCTGGTGGGCAGGCCAGGAGCCCTGGCGGGCTTCTGAAAAAACATGAAACCTCATCCACCGGTGGGATGAGGTTTCATGTCAGTTTTTAAAAAGTTTATTAAAGTTTTTGTGCAATTTGTTTACATGTCCCATCTCGTGTGACATTGTTATATGAGGGAGACATGTTAATGATTTTTTTATTTTTCTATTTTTAAAGTTTGAAAACCTTTCAGTGATCTCCCTGAGGCAACACTTAGCCTCAGGGAGATGTGCGCTCTTTCGTGCGCATGTGCGAAAGAGTGCACTCTCGCATCTGGGGAATGTCCCCCCCCCCCCCCCCCCCCCCCCCCCTGCCTGCCCGCACAGGAAACGCATAGCGCTTCCCGCTGGGCGTCACGCTGGGCGGAACTTAATTGGCCCGCCCACTTAAAATTTTGGCAGGGCCCACTTCTCCGGCGGGGATTGGCTCCCCGTCCACCGGAGAGTGGGTCGGGCCCGCTCACCCGACAGGTAAAAAATTCAGCCCAGTGAGTCTACAACTTTTATAATGTTTTATTCTAAAAATAAATCCTACATTACATTATAGTTATTGTTGTTATATCACAAAGCGTAAAATAATTAAAATAATCAAATCTACCTAAAAATAAATTCAGGATATTCAAACAAACATATATTCACAATCAAAATATAAAGCATAGTTTTGTCTTGTCTCAGCCAATCATGAAAAGATCTTATCTAAGACCTCTACTCCCTGCTTTGTCAGTGATGGCAAAGTCTGACATCGATGCTTAACTAGAGGCCAAATTTAAAGAAAATCTTTTGCTTTAGGAGTAAACTAACCATTGCTATTTGTTATCAGGTTTTTTGGTTTACTTAGTAGTCTTTTGTCTTAGAATTTTGAGGATCAATGGGAGTGTGTGCAGGTGTTTGCCCAGCTTGTAACAAGCAATCTCAAGGCCTTGCCTTGCAAGCAAGCAGTCTCAAGGTTAGCTACATTATTTTTACTTCTTCCTGCACTTTGTGTAAAGTTCTTTTTAACTTTGCTCTCCCTGCTCTTGGCAAACATTCAAATTCTTCATTAGTTGGGTTAAATCCTTAACATTTTTACATATCTGAGAAGTTAGATTTTCTGACCATTTATTGTTAGTGAAAAGTCTGACTACTTTAAATTAAAATGCTGTCAGATCTGATCTTCAGAACATTCAGTAAGTAATGAACTTCCTATTAACAATTACAACAGATTACAAGAGAAAGAAATTGACAAAAACTTAATTGCTGTACTTAACACATGCACTCACAAAATATCCAGTCAATTGTTAAAAACAGGCTCAACAGAGGTTTTTAAAGGTGTGAATGACCTCTCTGCTTTCTACATTGTGCATTTAATTTTTTTTATTCCGTGGAGAAGGCTGCTTTTCAGTTTGAAAGCTGGTGAGTGCTTTGTTAAAGCAGGCCTGAATTTGAGAACCAACAGTGGGAACTGGGGTAAAATCAAAAAACCGTGGATGCTGGAAATCCAAAACAAAAACAAAAATTATAATTTAAAGCAAAAAACTGCGGATGCTGGAAATTGAAAACAAAAACAAAAATATCTGGAAAAACTCAGCAGGTCTGGCAGCGTCTGTGGAAAGGAGCCCAGTTAACGTTTTGAGTCCGCAAGACTCTTCAACAGAACTAAGGAAAAATAGAAAAGGGATGAAATATAAACTGGTTTAAGGGAGGGGGGTTGGGACAAGAAGAGCTGGATAGAGGGCCAGTGATAGGTGGAGATAACCAAAAGATGTCACAAACAAAAGGACAAAGAGGTGTTGAAGGTGGTGTTATTATCTAAAAGAATGTGCTAATTAAGGGTAGAAAGCAGGACAAACAAGGTACAGATAGCCCTAGTGGGGGTGGGGTGGGGTGAAGGAATCGAAAAAGGCTAAAAGGTACAAATAAAACAATGGATGGAAATACATTTAAAAATAATGGACATAGGTGGGAAAAGAAAAATCTATATAAATTATTGGAAAAAACAAAAAAGGGGGGAAAATCAGAAAGGGGGTGGGGATGGAGGAGAGAGTTCATGATCTAAAATTGTTGAACTCAATATTCAGTCCGGAAGGCTGTAAAGTGCCGAGTCGGAAGACGAGGTGCTGTTCCTCCAGTTTGCGTTGAGCTTCACTGGAAAAATGAGGCAAGACAAGGACGGACATGTGGTTATGAGAGCAGGGTGGTGTGTTGAAATGGCAAGCGGCAGGGAGGTCTGGGTAATGCTTGCGGACAGAACGAAGGTGTCCTGCAAAGTGATCACCCAGTCTGGGTTTGGTCTCTCCAATGTAGAGGAAACCACATTAGGAGCAACGAATGCAGTAGACTAAGTTGAGGGAAGTACAAGTGAAATGCTGCTTCACTTGAAATGAGTGTTTGGGCCCTTGGAGGGTGACGAGAGGAGAAATAAAGGGGCAGGTGTTGCATCTTCTGCGGTTGCATGGGAAGGTGCCATGGGAGGGGGTTGAGGTGTAGGGGGTGATGGAGAAGTGGACCAGGGTGTCACAGAGGGAACGATCCCTACGGAATGCCGCCCGGTGGGGGTGAAGGGAAGATGTGTTTGGTGGTGGCATTATGCTGGAGTTGGCGGAAATGGTGGAGGATGATCCTTTGAATGCGGAGGCTGGTGGTGTGATAAGTGAGGACAAGGGGGACCCTATCATGTTTCTGGGAGGGAGAAGAAGGTGTGAGGGCGGATGCGCGGGAGATGGGCCGAACACGGTTGAGGGCCCTGTCAGCCACCGTGGGTGGAAAACCTCGGTTAAGGAAGAAGGAGGACATGTCAGAGGAACTGTTTTTGAAAGTGGCATCATCAGAACAGATGCGACGGAGGTGAAGGAACTGACAGAATGGGATGGAGTCCTTACAGGAAGCGGGGTGTGAGGAGCTGTAGTCGAGGTAGCTGTGGGAGTTGGTAGGCTTGTAATGGATATTGGTGGACAGTCTTTCACCAGAAATTGAGACAGAGAGGTCAAGGAAGGGAAGGGAAGTGTCAGATATAGACCACGTGAAAATGATGGAGGGGTGGAAATTGGAAGCAAAGTTAATAAATTTTTCCAGGTCCAGACGGGAGCTTGTAGCAGCACCGGCGTAATCATCGATGTACCGGAGAAAGAGTTGTGGAAGGGGGCCCGAGTAGGACTGGAACAAGGAATGTTCCACATACCCCATGAAGAGACAGGCATGGCTGGGGTCCATGTGGGTACCCATAGCCACACCTTTTATTTGGAGGAAGTGAGAGGAGTTTAAAGATAAATTGTTCAGTGTGAGAACAAGTTTAGCCAGACGGAGGAGAGTAGTGGTGGATGGGGATTGTTCGGGCCTCTGTTCGAGGAAGAAGCGAAGAGCCATCAGACCATCCCAAAAATAAAAATAGCTGGAAAAACTCAGCAGGTCTGACAGCATCTGCGGAGAGGAACACAGTTAACGTTTCAAGTCCTAATGACTCTTCAACAGAACTAAGGAAAAATAGAAGAGTGGTGAAATATAAGCTGCTTTAAGGGAGGGTGGGACAGGTAGAGGGCCAGTGATAGGTGGAGATTGCCAAAGATGTCATAGACAAAAGGACAAAGAGGTGTTGATGGTGGTGATATTAGCTAAGAAATGTGCTAATAGGTAACACTAAGGGTAGAAAGCAGGACGAGCAAGGTACAGATAGCCCTAGTGGGGGTGGGGTGGGGGTAAAGGATTGAAATAGGCTAAAAGGTAGAGATAAAAGAATGTGTGGAAATACTTTTAAAAATAATGGAAACAGGTGGGAAAAGAAAAATCTATATAAATTATTGAAAAAAAGGGGGATCAGAAAGGGGATGGGGATGGAGGAGAGAATTCATGATCTAAAGTTGTTGAACTCAATATTCAGTCCGGAAGGCTGTAAAGTGCCTAGTCGGAAGATGAGGTGCTGTTCCTCCAGTTTGCATTGAGCTTCACTGGAACATTGCTGCAGGCCAAGGACGGACATGTGGGCATGAGAGCAGGGCGGAGTGTTGAAATGGCCAGCGACAGGGTGGTCTGGGTCATGCTTGCGGACAGACTGAAGGTGTTCTACAAAGCGGTCACCCAGTCCGCATTTTGTGTCTTCAATGTAGGGGAAACCGCATTGGGAGCAGCGAATGCGGTGGACTAAATTGAGGGAAGTGCAAGTGAAATGCTGCTTCACTTGAAAGGAGTGTTTGGGCCCTTGGACAATGCGGAGAGAGGAAGTAAAGGGGCAGGTGTTGCACCTTCTGCGGTTGCATGGGAAGGTGCTGTGGGAGGAGGTTGAGGTGCAGGGGGTGATGGAGGAGTGGAACAGGGTGTCCGGAAGGAAACGTTCCCTGCGGAATGCCGCACGCATTGGGAACTGGGGGACAGACAAAAGTTTAGTTAAAATGGATTTTACTTCTGACGCTAAACATTTTAAAATTTATTTTTGAATAAAATTACTGGCCTGTACTCAATTGCACCTCTTTCTTCACTGCAATGTGCCTGATATCAGTAAAACCAGCACAATAGATTTTGGAATATTAAGCATAAATTGCATTTAGTGTAACTTGAGTTTCTGCTGGCATTTGTACCAGTTTTAAAACCTCAGACCAGAAGTCAAGCCTGCCATAAATCTGGCCAGCATCTTTCCTGCCGCCACTACCAAATCACTGTAGGGGGATTTTTCTAATTGCATTTCTTGCAGGCCTTTGAGGAGGCTCCAAAAATTAAGATGGATCTTTTTGACACAAGCACATTAATAGATACATTTATTTTGGAATTATTTTTATTAACCAAAGGAACCAAGGAGCAGGAGAAGCCTATTCAGCCTGTCGAGCCTTCTCCACCATTCAATTGGATCATGGCTGATCATCTATCTCAATGCCACTTTCCCGCACTAGCCCCATATCCCTTGATGTCACTAGTCTCCAGAATTCTATTGATTTCTGTCAATGTTTGAGCTTCCACTGCCCTCTGAGGTAGAGAATTCCAAAGTTTCACTACACTCATCTCAGTCTTAATTGGCCTGCCCCTTATTCTAAGACTGTGCCGTCTGGTTCTAGACTCACCAGCCAAGGGAAACACCTATCTACAGCTACCCTGTCACACCCTGTAAGAATTTTGTAAGTTTCAATGAGATCCCCTCTCATTCTTTGAAATTCTCAGGATTACAGGCCCAATATCCTCAATCACTCCTCATAAAATAATCCTGTCATCCCAGGGATTAGTCTGGTGAAGCTCCATTGCACTCTGTCCATGGTAAGTATAACCTTCCTTAGATAAAGAGACCAAAACTGAACACAATACTCCAGGTGTGGTCTCATCAAGGCTCTATACAATTGCAGCAAGACATTTTTACTCCTGTACTCAAATCCCCTTGCGATGAAGGCCAACATACCATTTGCCTTCCGAATTGCTTGCTGCACCTGCATGCTAGCTTACAGTGACTCATGAACAAGGACATCCAGGTCCCTTTGGACAACAACACTTCCTAACCTTTCAGTGTTTAAGAACTACTCTGCCTTTCTGCTTTTTCTACCACATGGATAACTACACACTTATTCACGTTATATTCCATCTGTCATGCTCTTGCCCATTTATTTAGCCTGCCCAAGTCCCCTTGAATCCTCCTTAGATCCTCCTCACAACTTGCATTCCCACCTAGTTTTGTGTCATCAGCAAATCTGGAACTATCACATTTGGTCCCCAAATCCAAATCATCTATATAGATTGTGAACAGTTGTGGCCCCAACACTAACCCTTGCGATACCTCACTAGTAACAGCCTGCCATCATGAGAATGACCTATTTATTCCTATTGTCTATTAACCAATACTCAATCCATACCCCTATATTATCCGCCAATCCCATGTGCTGTAATAAAAGTAAAATACAGTGGATGCTGGAAATCTGAAACAAAAACAGAAAATGCTGGCAAAACTCAGCAGGTCTGACAGCATCTGTGGAGAGAGAAAAACAAAGTTAACGTTTCAAGTCAGCATGACCCTTCTTCAGAGCTCTTGTACTGTAATATTGTTTACTGACCTCCTGTGTGGGACCTTATCAAAAGCCTTCTAAAAATCCAAATATATCACATCTACTGGTTCTCCTTTATCTATACTACAAGTAACATCCTCAAAAAACTCCGACTGGTTTGTCACATATGATTTCCCTTTCATAAATCCATGTTGACTCTGCCCATTCATGTCACTTTTTTTTCCCAAGCGTCCAGTTATCGCATCCTTTATTTTCCCTACTACTGACATTAAAATAACAGGTCTGTACCTGTTTTAACACCCCTTCTTAAATAGTAGGTTACATTTGCTACTTTCCAGTCTGCAGGAACTTGCTATCTTTATAGCCACCTTCTTCAACACTCTTGGATGTAGCTCATCAGATTCATGGGGTACAGGCTCAGGCACCCATCCAATCAGCAGTCCAATTAGTGCTGGCTGATGCAGAAATCATTTAAAATAGTAGACAGCACAAAGATTGCATGCTGCCTGCAATGTAGCCAACAGGTACAGTAAACTTTTACACACAATCCCCATGTCCATTCCGGGGTGCTGTCCAATGTGACCTCACTTTGTTTTAGTGTAATGCATTGACCATATTTCTCTTGTTGATCTGAACATTTCTAAAAATACACTGAAGGTTTTAAATCATCATTTGAGTTTCATTTTCTGAAGAAACTAAAAGAATGTTGGAAGCCATTTTCAATTTTTACTGTTTTACAGTTCTTGTATTCCTGCCACTTCTAACTGCAGGAATAACAAGTTTTGTTCTCACTAAAAGGCTTCAGAGGAAAACTCATTTGTTTTGGAACATTCTTCTAATATCACATTCTATTTCTTTTCTTTTCATTCCTATAAAAATATATTTTTGTCCTTTGTATTATTTTTCTATTTATGTTAAATTTTGTTCATGTCATCCTGTAAAATAAAAATGGGCATCAGTTATATGCACACAACTTTTGTTACTGAGCTGGAGTTCCATAACTTGAAACATGGATTTAACATGATTTTTTTTTACAATTTTCTTTAAAGCTTATGTTAGCATCCTGCTTTTATTTATTTAGGTGTGTCACTGTGTTTGAAAATATGAAATAAAAACAACATTCAATGTCTTTAGTAGAACTGACTTATGGTATTAAGTCACGCTTAAAATATCAGCCTACTGTTTCTCTTTCAGATCTTTGTGGTCTACATTTGTAGCCTTTTTTGTTTTTATTCAGATTAGAATTGTCTTGCATACTTACTTTGTCATGGGTCATTTTAGTCTCTACTTTTTGAAATCTGGTTAAATTCAAAAGTAAAACTTGAGATCTACATATAAGAACCCTGTACTAATGGTAGGAGCAACAGCAGCTGGTGTTATAACAACAGGCGTCAGCAATGTACACAGATCTGTGCCACTGAGCTGGCCTGAGGCCTACAGATTGTGAACATCAAGCTCATTGAAGGACAAAGCGAGGACACAGACAAAGCAGGAGATTATAGCAGCAGTGAAACAGCAATGGCAGAGGGAGGAAAAGATAATGGCAAAACTAGAAAGACAAAGGATTCGTTTTTAAGAGAAAAAGAAATACAGATAAAAACATGAGCCTTAGCAAAGTCTTTTTTAATAGCTGTGATTTTAAAAAAGAAATAAAATGAAAGAAGTGTCAACAGACAAAAAATATTTTTATATATAGATTTTATTAAAATATAATGAAATAAATAAGATCTGAATAGATAGGCTGCACAATTAGCCAACATTAGTATTGTGACCCCTCTGTTGCTGTTCCCTGATAAAATTCATCCACAATTACAGCTTAAATCTGACAATAACAAAGCATCTATTTAAAAAAAATTAATATGACAATGATTATTATGTAGGAGTTCTCCTGTGGCATTGCTCATAATGAGTCAAAGTGCAATGTCCAAAGTGTAACTAGAAGTAACTGTGTCAGTTACAAAGCAGGCAATGCACGCTACATACAAACCTTTTTTTGTTTATGTCAATTTTAACAATGCTACTACTGGTGTTGCTTCTTCTCTATAGATAACTTCAGAAGTTTTGTTATGGTCAGGATGAGCTAGAGCGAGTGGTAAATTGACAATAGTAATGCTCTACTTTGTATGGTTAGTTGACCTCAGCAGTGGTGGTGCTCGGAACTCTACATTTATTGCCTGGGAAGTCATCATTTCACTTAGCACACCTAGACCAGGAAGAAGAAATTAAATCATGCAATGTTCCAACTTCTGGTTGTTATCCAGTGATCTGTACAGAATAGTGGGCATTTGAATGCTACCTGAAGACGGAATGCATTTGGACCATGATACTAGTGTTGCCAAGCTAGTATTGTCCTGGAGTCTCTAGGAATTAAGATTACTCTCCTGGACACTGCTAGGAGCAGGCAGGAGTTTAAGTGGTGGGGGCAAAATCTTGGGCATGAAAACAAATGTTTTGTATTCATTTCCTTTGAGCCTTTTGGTTTATTAGTTGTAAAGATGGTGGAGAAGGAGAAAATGGCTGTATAAGTGGGTGATTGAGGATGAAAAGTTATATGATGAAGTCTTGAGGAATATAATCCTATGTGAAACCTCCATATATTTTGGGTTATACAAACACCTGGAATTTCCTAACGCTTTTTCCAAATTCCCATCATAACTTCATACATAATGTAAAGACCAGAATGGTCCCTGGTTTGACCTATGATATCTACTGGATTACCCAATCTCAATCCAGATAGCAGCACAAGAGCTACAATTAGCCTCAGTACCTTGGAATTAGGGTGAGGAAAATCAGCCCTGGTTCTCATTCCTGATCCCTATCTAGTTAGCCCTTTCTGAAAGTACTTTTATATGAGTATTGATGAGGATATGCTTCACCTTGGCTATAATGCACTCCATGGATGAACATACCTGTTGACACTCACCTGAAAAATCATTCTAGAGAGTGCTTGGTGCCTGTGAAACTGCAGCCTAAAGGGAATTGTTTCCATCAGAGAACAAAGGAGGCAACAGCATTGCCAGAGGAATAACGATGTGAAAAGAAATTTAAAAGGAAATGGTAACAATTGAATTATGGTCCTGATTTTTATGAGGTTCCACTGGCAGTGCAGAGGCTTTTTAGGCAGTAGGGGTTTGGGGGGGTGGGGGTGGGGGGTCAAATGATTGTCAGACATTAGATGCGAAGCTGACACCGTGTACAATATTTTATAGGGAGGTCAAATTCCTGGAATCTGGGATGCTGTGCTGGCAACCAGAGCAAGCCACATGAACATAAATATAGAATGTTGCAACACAACAGGAGGCCATTAGACCTAATGGACCAGATTTTCATTAAGAATATGGGTATTGGGATTTGGGAAACTTCCTGACTCCACAAACCCATCTCTGTTAAGGAGGACCAAGCCCTCCATATTTTCGTTCTGGGAAGGTGGGGGTGGGAGGGATTGGGTCCTTTGCCTTCAGAGGCAGGCTGGAGGTAGCAACGGAGGTAAGTGGATGGTGAGGATAGCGGAATAGAAAGCCCCACCTCCATTTATTGGGACATCGACCTGGTTGTAATCATGACTGTCAGGACCTTAAGTTCTCATCCCTCATCCACAACAAATCAATCACAGAAATTCATAGTATCAATGTTAGAATCTTTTATCCACTTCAGACCTCTTAATCTTGTGCAAATAAACACATCGGCATTGAAAAACCATTTCAAAGAAACGATAACTTATCAAAAGGCCATAGAGATACCAGTCATACGAAGTCTCCACTCCCTCCTGCAGCTGTGTCAACATTGTCGGCTGAGCTAAGTGGATTAGTCATGCTTGTAGTTCAACTGAGCATTCATAATGAGGCCACCTGGCAATTGTATCCATAGAAGCAGTTAGAACTGAATGTTTTTCCAGTTAGCTAGCTACTCGCACTCATACCGTGCCAGCAAAAATTGCCAGAAATGGGAATGGGGGTGGGAACCCCATGATTGGGTTCTGCTTGCCATTTTTAAAGGCCTTCTGACTCAGCCTAACTCCATGAAAATCCAGTCCGTTATGTCTGAGTGACCCTTTGAAAGAGATATCTAGTTAATCCTCTTCCCTTTCTCTATTCCCATTTACTTTTTCAAGTAGAGATAAAATTTCCTTTGAAATTTACTAATGAAACTGATTCTGCCAGCCTTTCAGACAGTGTATTCCAGATCATAGCAACTCACTGCATTAAAAAAACTCTCCCATTAAGAACCCATCAAGTTCTTTTTCCAATTAATTTAAGTTTGTGTCCTTTGATTCCCAACCTACTCTTCAATGAAAACAGTTTCTCCTTTTGACACTTTTCCTACAAGAGAAAGGCATCAGTGCAATGGAGCAGAATTTCTGCAGGCACCAAGGTTCTTAGGAATATGGGACATCACTGATGACACCCAGTAACTGGACAGGTTGTTGAGTCTGGCCAGCACTTCTTTACAGATACAAAGTTTTGACAACCTCCAGAGAGGACATCCAGGAGTGCCAAACAAGATTACTATTCTTGTACCCAACTCGTGTAACTCATGCAACAGCATGGCTTCTTTGCCAGTTATCATTAAGGGCATCAGATGCTGCACTGTTCCATTTCACATTGGGTTTCCTTTCACCCTTATTTCTGCTGACACCTCTTCTCCTCTATTCAACCTTTGGCATAGACCAACAAATATCTTGAATCCATATTGCATGCCTATAGCTGTCCCCATGTGCAGCCACCTACCTTTAAGTAGCCACACCTCTTTAAAGCTGAGCTGATGCAAACCCAGTTTTTCTGTTTACTTGTTGAATGCTCTGGTGGATGCACTGACTTTGGTTTCAAAGGCTGTATTGTTTTTGAGAGAGTCTTGAACTGAAAGAGAAACTAAAACCTTGGGTTTCTGGGAAAGAGAGTTGTGAACTTATGAGATGACATGAGATTCCTGAGAAATCAGATGGTGAATTCAGGTTGCTCAGGAGATGGAAGCTGATTGAAACCAAAAGGAAAATGCCTCAGAGATCAGATTTCAGCAGCAGACCAGTACAGGATGTATGTGAAACAGCTGAAAAGAATTAAACAAAAGACTGGATTTAGCAACAGAAATAGTAAAATAAAGTTGCTTCGCCTGCTTCAGTTATTTCACCAGAACCAGCCATAAAGTGTACCGGGGTGTTATTGAGTGGCCGGATTAAGATGGATCTATGCCATCAGGGTTGAGCTAAGGAGGTTCTGCAGAAGTGCGCCCTTCTAATTATGACTGTACTCATGGAACTCAGATGGAGTAAAGCTGGTGTTGGAGGTGACTCGATGGCCAAATCTTGCGTGAAGAAAAGAAGTTGAATTCTCACATTAGCATTGTGTGCTAAGGGAATTGCCAGTAAATCTGTGAGATCTATCTTTGTTGTCTTGGCTACTTAAAGTGTAATTTATAGTTTATACTGAATACAATTTGTCTATTAATTCATGTTTAATTTATATTGATTTTGGTTTTATTTTTAAAGTAAAACTTATACAAAGTGAAATCTTGTCCATTGGTTTCTTCTGTTGGGATTGCTTGGTAAATTTGGTTCTTGTTAGGTTATAGGTTCCCACAGGGATCATATCAGTAAGTATAAGTGTAGCGGGTAGAATACTCATAGTAATCTTTTAAAATGCATGTCCGCATATTAGTACTCAATCTATAATGGCTATACTAAATCAGACTTGGAGCAGTAGAGACATTGAGCAGGTGTCAGGAAGATATAATAATTTTCATAATGTTATTGGAATTTATTGTGGAGTAATAGTGGGGTGTGTGTCTGTCTGTTTCTGTTTGTTTGTGACTTAATTGAATTAAAGGCAACTGGTCTGAAGACTTTGATGTAACAGAAGATAAGCTAGGTTTGAAATGTTAAGTAGGTAAACATATGTGTAAAGGGAATGGTTGCATTTTTAAATAAACCAGACTAGATTGAGTTCAAAGGAGGAGTGAAATATTACACCTAGTGAGGAGAAGTTAAGAAACAGTGGGTGGAATTTTCCCATAATTGCACTAACTGCGGTAGCAGGCAGGTAAAATGGAGTCCTACCCGCCGACAAAAATGACGGGTTTTCACACCGTGTTGTCCTGAGCCCACCTGATTATTCACTCCTGTGAAATACACCATTTCCATGACGGGTGGGCTCTCATTCGCTTGCCTGCCATCACCCTGCTGTTACATCACACTGGCTGCCAGCAAAGCGCTCGTCGCCACCAGCTCACTACCGCTGTCTGGGAGACATGGCCAGCAAAGGCAAAAAGACTGCAGCTCCCCGCTTCAACAATGGGTTCGTTGAACAACTGCTGGATGCCATGGAGGCCTGCTGGGATGTGTTTGACCCCTGCCCTGGCCACAGGATGGGCAGCAAAGTCACCAACCTGGCTTGGGAGGAAGTGGCAGCGGTGGTCAGCGCAAACACCCTCTAGAGGAGGACAGCCACCCAGTGCCGCAAAAGGATGAATGACCTCCTCCATTCTGCCAGAGTAAGTCACTCTTTTCATAACTCCCAACTCTCACAAACCCATCACACATACACCACCATTCACTCTTTCACACACATCGCCATTATCCTCATCCCGTCTATGGGACCACTCACCACCCATGCAGGCCAGACATACTTATCATCTGGCTCAGCAAGGAGTCCTGATAGACACACCCCATTTATATCCATGCAGGACAAACTGGCACACAAGAGGAAGGAAAGGTTGCAGACAGATGGAGGGATGTCGGAGGTCAAAGCTCTGACAGAATTTGAAAACAGAGCCATCCAGTTGGCCCTGTGCTGATGGTGAAGTCGGCATTGCTCTACCAATTGAGGATCCAGCAGTGCAACATCCATCAGACAACCATGCTGTGAGTGATGTGTCCTCTTTCACAGTCTACTGCCATGCAATAATTATCTCCCCTTGCTTTCGGAGGCACATCTGCCAAACAGCTGACAGAGTCCATGACCCAAGGGCTCCAATCAAGCCCTGAAGAATCCTCTGAAGAGGAATCTGAAGGCACCCTTCCTGAAATCCCATCACAGCGCTCACCCACACCCTCCACAGTGCAGAGACACACACCTCGGTGGAATCTAGCTTTAGAGTAGCCTCAGGATCACAATCTGGTGAGCACATCACACTTTCTGATCCACAGCAGACAGAGGCAGGGATTTCCTAGGTCCCCAGCACTTGGAGGACTGCTGGAGGCCAGAACATTGCTGAGTCTGACAACGAGCCTCTGGACTTGGTCATATCACAGTTGCTGGAGCTGCAAAGGCAAGTTAGCGAACATCAACAAGGGAGGTCCGCCGTCCTCCTCAGATTGCAAGGCATGATGGAGGAGTTTGTCCGTCTTCAGGCTGAGTTGAAAGCGGTGGGAATGCAACGCACTGAGGTCAACCACTGGCAAGATGGCGGCATCATGAAGGCTTTAGTCCAGGACGTCACTTCTGCACTGCTGTGAGGGCTTAATTCCATCACTGATGCCATAGTTGGCCTCCAACAGTGTGTATGCGAGAGTGGTTCTGGGCAGCCCGATCTCACTCCAGCTACCCCTTCCACACATGGAGTCAGCCAGGGGCCCTCGGGCACCCATAGGGAGGAGGATCAGCAAGTGCACACTGCGGGGCCATCCACCCAGGTGACGGTGGGAGTGACCAGCCCATCCGAATCCCCTCTTCCTGTGACCTCCGCTGCTCCAGCTTCATGGGCCGAGGAGGGTGCCACTGCCACACGGCAGGACCCCAGAGTATGGGGCCCTCCAAGTATCAACTCTCCAGAGGGCGCACACCAAAGTTATCACAGACAAGGCATCACAATCAGCAGTAAAATAAAAGCAAAAAACGGCAGATGCTGGAAATCCAAAACAAAAACAAAAATACCTGGAAAAACACAGCAGGTCTGGCAGCATCTGCGGAGAGGAACACAGTTAACGTTTTGAGTCTGAATGACCTTCAACAGAACTAAGTGAAAATAGAAGAGAGGTGAAATATTAGCTGGTTTAAGGGGGAGGGGGCTGTTGGGGGTGGGACAAGTAGAGCTGGATAGAGGGCCAATGATAGGTGGAGATAACCAAAAGATGTCACAGACAAAAGGACAAAGAGGTGTTGAAGGTGGTGATATTATCTAAGGAATGTGCTAATTAAGGGTAGAAAGCAGCACAAGCAAGGTACAGATAGCCCTAGTGGGTGTGGTGTGGCATGAAGGAATCGAAAAAGTCTAAAAGGTAGAGATAAAACAATGGGTGGAAATACATTTAAAAATAATGGAAATAGGTGGGAAAAGAAAAATCTATATAAATTATTACTATACTATATTACTATATAAATACCTTCGGTCTGTCCGCAAGCATTACTCAGACCTCTCTGTCGCTTGCCATTTCAACACTCCACCCTGCTCTCATGCCCACATGTCTGTCCTTGGCCTGCTGCATTATTCCAGTGAAGCTCAACACAAACTGGAGGAACAGAACCTCATCTTCCGACTCGGCACTTTACAGCCTTCTGGACTGAATATCGAGTTCAACAATTTTAGATCATGAACTCTCTCTTCCATCTCCACCCCCTTTCCGATCCCTCCCCCTTTTTTTCCAATAATTTATATAGATTTTTCCATTATTTTTAAATGTATTTCCATCCATTGTTTTATCTCTACCTTTTAGCCTTTTTCGATTCCTTCCCCCCACCCCACCCCCACCAGGGCTATCTGTACCTTGCTTATCCTGCTTTCTACCCTTAATTAGCACATCCCTTAGATAATATCACCATCTTCAACACCTCTTTGTCCTTTTGTTTGTGACATCTTTTGGTTTTCTCCACCTATCACTGGCTCTACTTGTCCCACCACCCCCCCCCCCCCTTTAACCAGCTTATATTTCACCCCTTTTCTATTTTTACTTAGTTCTGTTGAAGGGTCACTCGGACTCGAAACGTTAACTGTGTTCCTCCCCGCAGATGCTGCCAGACCTGATGAGTTTTTCCAGGTATTTTTGTTTTTGTTTTTATCTCAATCAGCAGGCTGCCTCCACCTCTGCTGCGCATGTCCGGGGAGCACCAAGATATAACATCAGGGTTACGAAAGTTAGGTAAACGTAGTTGCACAGCCTGGGCATGGGTGTTGTTCACTTGTACATACTGTCTACTATTTTCAATAAACTCCAAAAATGTCTCCCTGCCTGTGGCCCCTTGTTCTGATGAGCAGTGTTATTATCACTGAGATGTGAAACCTTTCTATACAAGATAAAAGGCAGGTTTCTCAGTCCAGTTCCCTGTGCTCTGTGCAGCCTTCAGGTCATAATGATGGTCCAGCCTCACACTCCCCGGAGCCAATACAGATGCCTGCATCTGAGTGATGCTGGTCATTGCTGCCAGAATGTAGTGCTCTCTGTGTGCTCTCAGCATCATTAAGGTGGGGCTGGCCCCCATCGCACCAGTGAAGATGTGCACCAGATCCTGAAGGGCTGAGGTGCTGATGGCGGACACAGCATCAGATATGTCTAAAGTTTCATGGCTGCATCTCCAAGATGGCCCTGATCATGGAGTGCAAGCGAGCTGCCCTCAGCCAGACAGGAGTCAGAGTTTCTCAGAGGCTATGTGAAGATCTATGGAGTGTCCTTACTGCATGTTGTTATCATCCTCCTGTGATTGAGCGACTATTAGGGCCTCCACTGCATCTCCATGACAGGAGCATTCTCACAGAGGGTATTGGCATTGCCATAAGCCAGACTGGAGTTAAACATTCACGACTACGATGTGAGGATTTATGGAGACACCTCACTGCATGTCTGGCAGCTATGAGGACCTCCCGAGCATGCCTGCCTCATCTAGCTAATGGGAGAGCCTCATCCCCATCATTGTCACCACTGAAGACCCCCTCATCCTCTTCCCCGTCGGCATCCTCCTCATCAGAGGACATGTCCATGCCCCTCATAATCTTGTACACCTCGATCAGGTTGCCCCTCAGTCTTCTTTGCTCCAATGAAAACAATCCAACTCTATTCAACCTCTCTTCATAACTTAAATGTTTCATCCCAGGCAGCATCCTGGTGAATCTCCTCTGCACCCCCTCCAGTGCAATCACATCCTTCCTATAATGTGGTGACCAGAACTGCACACAGTACTCCAGCTGTGGCCTCACCAAGGTTTTATACAACTCCAACATGACCTCCCTACTTTTGTAATCTATAACTCGATTGATAAAGGCAAATATCCCATTTGCTTTTTTTCACCACGCCACTAACATGTCCCTCCACCTTCAGAGATCTATGGACACACACGCCAAGGTCCCTTTGTTCCTCAGAACTTCCTAGTGTCATGCCATACGTTGAATACTTCCTTGTCAAATTACTCCTTCCTAAGTATATCACCTCACACTTTTCAAGGTTAAATTCCATCTGCCACTTATCTGGCCATTTGCCCATCCCATCTATATCTTCCTGTAGCCCAAGACACTCAACCTCACTATTGACCAAAAACAAAAACAGAAATACCCGGAAAAACTCAGCAGGCCTGGCAGCATCAGCGGAGAAGAAAAGAGTTGACGTTTTGAGTCCTCATGACCCTTCAGCAGAACTGGGTGAATCCAAGGAGAGGGGTGAAATATAAGCTGGTTTAAGGTGGGAGGTGGGGGGAGAGAAGTGGAGGGGGTTGGTGTGGTTGTAGGGACAAGCAAGCAGTGATAGGAGCAGATCATCAAAAGATGTCAGACAAAAGAACAAAAGAACACAGAGGTGTTGAAATTGATGATATTAACTAAACGAATGTGCTAATTAAGAATGGATGGTAGGGCACTCAAGGTATAGCTCTAGTGGGGGTGGAGAGGCATAAAAGATTTAAAAATAATGGAAATAAGTGAGAAAAGAAAAATCTATATAAATTATTGGAAAAAACAAAAGGGAGGGGGAAGAAACAGAAAGGGGGTGGGGATGGAGGAGGGAGTTCAAGATCTAAAGCTGTTGAATTCAATATTCAATCAAGAAGGCTGTAAAGTGCCTAGTCGGAAGATGAGGTGCTGTTCCTCCAGTTTGCGTTGGGCTTCACTGGAACAATGCAGCAAGCCAAGGACAGACATGTGGGCAAGAGAGCAGGCTGGAGTGTTAAAATGGCAAGCGACAGGGAGATTTGGGTCATTCTTGCGGACAGACTGCAGGTGTTCTGTAAAGCAGTCGCCCAGTTTACGTTTGGTCTCTCCAACCCCATCATTGTCATCAAATCCGCTGACAAGGGTGGTGCTGTTGTTGTCTGGCGCACTGACCTCTACCTCGCGGAGGCTGAGCGTCAACTCACAGACACTTCCTCCTACCTCTCCCTGGACCATGACCCCACCACTGAGCATCAAGCCATTGTTTCCAGGACTGTCACTGACCTCATCTCCTCTGGAGATCTTCCTCCCACAGCTTCCAACCTGATAGTCACCCAACCTTGGACGGCCCGCTTCTACCTCATACCTAAAATCCACAAACAGAACTGTCCTGGTAGACCGATCATGTCAGCTTGCTCCTGCCCCACGGAACTCATTTCTCGTTATCTTGACTCCCTTCTCTCTCCCCTTGTCTAGTCCCTTCCCACCTACATCCGTGATTCCTCTGACACCTTATGTCACATCAACAATTTCCAGTTCCCTGGCACCAACTGCTTCCTCTTCACCATGGACGTCCAATCCCTCTGCACCTCCATCCCCCACAAGGATGATCTGAGGGCCCTTAGCTTCTTCTTCGAAGACAGGCCCGAACAATCCCCATCCATCACTACTCTCCTCCGTCTGGCTGAACTTGTTCTCACACTGAACAATTTCTCCTTCAACTCCTCTCACTTCCTCCAAATAAAAGGTGTGGCCATGGGTACCTGCATGGACCCCAGTTATGCCTGTCTCTTTATGGGGTATGTGGAACATTCCTTGTTCCAGTCCTACTCCGGCCCCCTTCCACAACTCTTTCGCCGGTACATCGATGATTACTTTGGTGCTGCTTCATGCTTCCGTCGGGACTTGGAAAAATTTATTAATTTTGCTTCCAATCTCCACCCCTCCATCATTTTCACGTGGTCCATCTCTGACACTTCCCTTCCCTTCCTTGACCTCTCTGTCTCAATCTCTGGTGATAGACTGTCCACCAATATCCATTACAAGCCTACTGACTCCCACAGCTACCTTGACTACAGCTCCTCACACCCCGCTTCCTGTAAGGACTCCATCCCATTCTCTCAGTTCCTTCGCCTCCGTCGCATCTGTTCTGATGATGTTACATTCAAAAACAGTTCCTCTGACATGTACTCCTTCTTCCTTAACCGAGGTTTTCCACCCACGGTTGTTGACAGGGCCCTCAACTGTGTCCGGCCCATCTCCTGCGCATCCACCCTCACGCCTTCTCCTCCCTCCCAGAAACATGATAGGGTCCCCCTTGTCCTCACTTATCACCCCACCAGCCTCCGCATTCAAAGGATCATCCTCCGCCATTTCCGCCAACTCCAGCATGATGCCACCACCAAACACATCTTCCCTTCACCCCCCCCTATCGGCATTCCATAGGGATCGTTCCCTCCGGGACACCCTGGTCCACTCCTCCATCACCCCCTACTCCTCAGCCCCCACCTATGGCACCTCCCTATGCCCACGCAAAAGATGCAACACCTGCCCCTTCACTTCCTCTCTCCTCACCGTCCAAGGGCCCAAACACTCCTTTCAAATGTAGCAGTATTTCACTTGCGTTTCCCCCAACTTAGTCTACTGCATTCGTTGCTCCCAATGTGGTCTCCTCTACATTGGAGGGACCAAACGTAAACTGGGCGACCGCTTTGTAGAACACCTGCGGTCTGTCCGCAAGAATGACCCAAATCTCCCTGTCGCTTGCCATTTTAACACTCCACCCTGCTCTCATGCCCACATGTCTGTCCTTGGCCTGCTACATTGTTCCAGTGAAGCTCAACGCAAACTGGAGGAACAGCACCTCATCTTCCGACTAGGCACTTTACAGCCTTCTGGACTGAAAATTGAGTTCAACAATTTTAGATCATGAACTCTCTCTTCCATCTCTACCCCATTTCCGATCCCCCCCTTTTTTTCCAATAATTTATATAGTTTTTTCTTTTCCCCCCATTCCCATTATTTTTAAATCTTTTATGCTCCCCCCACCCCCACTAGAGCTATACCTTGAGTGCCCTACCATCCATTCTTAATTAGTGCATTCGTTTAGATAATATCACCAACTTCAACACCTCTGTGTTCTTTTGTTCTTTTGTCTGTGACATCTTTTGATGATATGCTCCTATCACTGCTTGCTTGTCCCTACAACCACAGCCGCACCTCCACTTCTCTCCCCCACCCCCCCGCCCCACCTTAAACCAGTATATATTTCACCCCTCTCCTTGGATTCACCCAGTTATGCTGAAGGGTCATGAGGACTCGAAACGTCAACTCTTTTCTTTTCTGCCGATGCTGCCAGACCTGCTGAGATTTTCCAGATAATTCTGTTTTTGTTTTGGATTTCCAGCATCCAGTTTTTTATTTTTATCTCACTATTAACCACCCGGCCAATCTTTGTGTCATCCGCAAACTTACTAATCTTGCCCTCCCACATAGTCATCTCGTTTATATAAACGATGAACAATAGGGGACCCACCACAGATCCCTGTGGTACGCCACTGGACACTGGCTTCCAGTCACTAAAGCATCCTTCTGTCATCACCCTGTGTCTCCTACAACTAAATCAATTTTGAATCCATCTTATCAAATTACCCTGTATCCCATGTGCATTTGCCTTCTTTATAAATCTCCCATGTGGGACCTTCTCAAAGGCTTTGCTGAAATCCATGTAAACTACATCAACTGCACTACCCTCATCTACACACCTGGTCACCTCCTCAAAAAATTCAATCAAATATATTAGGCATGACCTCCCTCTGACAAAGCCATACTGACTATCCCTGATCAAACCTTGCCTTTCCAAGTGGAGATAGATTCTCTCCTTCAGAATTTTCTTCAATGGTTTCCCTACCACTGATGTGAGACTCACTGGTCTCTAGTTCTCTGGCTTATCTTTACAACCCTTCTTAAATAGCGGAACCACATTAGCTTTTCTCCCGTCCTCTGGCACCTCCTCCACGGCCTTGGAGAGATTAAAAATTTGGGTCAGAGTCCCTGTCATCTCCTCCCTTGCCTCCCTCAGCAGCCTGGGACACAAATCTTCCGGACCTGGAGATTTGTCCACTTTTATGCCTGCCAACACATCGAATACCTTGTCACCACCTATAACAATTTGCTCAAGAACCTAGCAGTCTTTTATCCTGAGTTCGATACCTTCATCCTCATTCTCTTGGGTGAAGACGGATGAGAAGTATTCGTTCAACACTCTACCGATGTCCTCTGGCTCCACTCATAGATTGCCCCCTTGGACTTTAATGGGCCCTGCCCTTTCCGTGGTTATGCTCTTCCCATTGATATACTTATAGAATATCTTGGGGTTTTCCCTACTTTTACCAGCCAGAGCTTTCTCATATCCCTTCTGCTCTCCTAATTGCTTTCTTAAGATCCACCCTGCATTTTCTGTACTCCACTAATGCCTCCGCTAATTAGCTCCCCTTGTACCTGCTAAAAGCCACTCTTTTCCTTCTCATTGTAACCTGAATATCTTTGGTCATCTATGGTTCTCTGGGCTTGTTATTCCTTGCTATCACCCTAGAGGGAACATGTTGAGCCTGTACCCTCCCATTTCCTTTTTGAATGCCCCCCAGTGCTCCTCTGTAGATTTCCCCACAAGTAGCTGTTCCCAGTCTACCTTGGCCAGATTCTGCCTTATTTTACTAAATCCGGTCTCCCCCAATCCAAAACATTTTTATGCAACTTGTCGATTCTTTTGTCCATAACAGGCTTATATTGTACCATGTTGTGGTTGCTATCACTAAAATGCTCTTCCACCACCACCTCAGCCACCTGTCCAGCTTCATTCCCCAGAATTAGGTCCAGCACTGCGCCGTCCCTTGTTGGACCCTCTACATATTGACCTAAAGTATTCTCCTATACACATTTCAAGATATCCACTCCATCCAAGCCCTTAACACTATGTCTATCCCAATTAATGTTGGGAAAGTTGAAATTACCTGATATAATTACTCTATTCTTATTGTTTTTACACACTTCCGCAAATTGTGCACATTTTTGCTCCTTAATTTCCCGCTATCTGGGGGGTCTATAATAAACACCTAACAATGTGGTGGCCCCTTTTTATCCCTAAGCTCTACCCACAAAGCTTCATTCGATGCCCCCTGCAAGATATCATCTCTTCTTACTGCAGTAATGACTTCTTAACTAATGATACAAAGAACAAAGAAAAGTACAGCACAGGAACAGGCCCTTTGGCCCTCCAAGCCTGTGCTGATCATATTGCCCGTCAACTAAAACATTTTGCACTTCCGGGTCCGTATCCCTCTATTCCTATCCTATTCATGTATTTATCAAGCTGCCTCTTAAACATCACTATTGTACCTGCTTCCACCACCTCCTCTGGCAGCGAATTCCAGACACTCACTACCCTCTGCGTAAAAAAAATAATGCAATGCGTCCTCCTCTTTTACTCCTTCCTCTGTCTCGCCTGAAAATTCTATATCCAGGAATGTTGAGCTGCCAATCCTGCCCCTCCCTCAACCACGTCTCAGTGATGGCGACTATATCACAATTCCACATGTCAATCCTTACCCCTAACTCATCTGTTTTGCCTGTAATACTCCTGGCATTAAAGTAGAGGCCATCCAATCTTGCCTTACTCCCTTGAAACTTAATGCAGCTGTACACCCTCTGACTTGATTGTCCCCGATCCTGGGCGAAATGGACAAAGTTGTGTGCCATGGAGAAGATGGCATCCGTGACCTCATGGATGCGTTTGTGGTTGGCGGATTGTGAAATATCACAGAGGTCATCTGTGGAGCCCTGAAATGAGCCATCAGCATATAAATTGAGCACCGTGGTCACTTTCACAGCCACTGGCAGTGGATGCCATCCATGTCCCTTTGGCGCCAAGTCCTGCACTAAGTGGCAGATGTGAGCCACCAGGTCCCTAGACATGCACAGTCGCTGACGACACTGGTTCTCTGTCATCTGCAGGAATGGCAGGTGGTGTCTATAGACCCTGGGTGTCGCTAGGCGTCGACCAGCCACAGCTCGCTGTCACTCCTGGGCAGCATGTGCGGGAACCTCTGCTGCCTCTTCTTTGTGAGGTTGCTGCTCCTGCTTTTGCGCAACCAGGAACTCTCTCCTCAGTCTTCTACAGTCTCTGTAGGCCATCAGACATACAGCCAGGTCAACAGGATCCATGATACTCCAGAAGCATCCAGGGGCCCGTCAGTTGGCCTCTGATAAATGGCCTTTAAGTGATCTTATCAAGCAATGTTCCACTTATTGGTGGGTAATCATTCCACCCCTGAACCAGCCTCCAAGAAATGGCTTGGAAGTGGGATGGTGCAGGCAAACTGGCACGTCAGCTGGTGGCACATAATTATGCACCCGCCAACCTCTCATCTGGCTCGCATATTGGGGTGAAATTCCAGCCATTATCTCAGCGACTGTCTATGATAATAGATGAGAAATATAGAAAGTCAGTCGTGGAGACTACAGGGAGGCAATGGTACAAATTGGGCCTGCATCATGAAAGTACTAGAAAGAGAAAAAAGGGATGTCATAACTGATGCCCATGGTTTTTCATTACTGAGTGAACAGATGTTACAGCAAAGACTGAAGGAAAGTTAATGTTAGGGTTATAATTTGTACCTATATCTCATATGTGCTGAACATTTGCACATTTATCTGTAAAATAATGTAATATTTATATATAATATATAATTGTATTGTCTTATCTCATTGGCTTGATTTAGTAAAGAATATTAACTAGATATTTCAGTAAGTCCTAGTCCTTGAACAAATTAGAGGTAAAGGATGTATAAAAATATCCTATGTAAACTCAACAAGGGACAGAGCAGTAACTTTGTGATAGATAACAGGGATAAGCACTGTGGGCAAAGTTTGAGGCAAGTTTCTATTTCGGAGAAATAAATATTTCTGGGAAAACGAACTCTGGCGCATTTTAAGTTTGATTTTTTTTTAGGGTGATGTAATGCATATTGTGATAATGATGTTGCTGAGGAATGACAGTGACTGGTGGTAGTGTGAATTATTTGAGATTGAATTGAATGGTTAAAATGGTAGGAGATAAGGAAATGGTAAGTCTTGATCTTATCGAATGATGGAACAGGTTCAGGGGGCCTAGGCCCTATTGCCCATTGAAAAGAAAGAAAGACTTGCATTTATATAGCACTTTTCACAACCACTGGCTGTTTCAAACTGCTTTACAGCCAATGAAGTACTTTTTAAAGTGTAGTCACATGAAACATTTAGTAATTTACACAAGTTAAATATATACACATGGCTACAAATTACTACTATCATAACATTTAACAAATTCCCAGACTAATCTCCACTGAGGCAATGGCAACCCATAGAATTTAAGCAGACACCAGGCAAAGCATTTTCACTGTACAAATTCAAAATGAGGTTCCTTTCACTTTGGTTCCTTTGCAGACACAGTGGTAGGTTTACAGGTTTTGATCTTACATTGCTTCTGCCCTGCTCACATAAAAATGCTATCGGTTATACCCAGCACATCTCATTGAATAAAAATTCTCATTGTATCACCAGCCCTTTTGAACTCCACCTCTTCTAACAATAAAACTCCTTTCATAGTGCCAATTTTATTAGTAATATAAACATTGCTTGGTCTCTGCTAGCTAGGCGCCAGATTTAACTCCCCTTCTAGAATGTCCTATTTAACAAAATGCAAATGTATCTCTACTTCTCTGGTTACTTCTCAAAATTACTATGCATCAAAGTATCCAGACTAGCTGGTTTTAATCCAATTAAGACACACCCACAGACTAAACCTCTATTTTTAAAAAAATAATTTCTGATAATATTATATACATTAATAGCTTCATGACACTACTGACTGGTACTGACTTTAGAAAGTGAGACACTTCTGCCTCTCTCCTGACTAAAACATGCTGCAGTTTGTTTCTGCCAGTAAGTAAGGAAGACATGCAGTTTGTTTCTGCCAGTAAGTAAGGAAGACAAAAGCTTTGACTTCAAACACCTCCCCAGCTCTTGTTCTCTTTGTGTTGTGCTCCGGCTCACTGAGCTCCCATTCAAAGCTATCACCTTCAATGAAGAGTCTGCCTCTGCCTACCCTAGTTTAGAAACCATGGCAACAACATTGTCTGTTGTGCTAAGAACCCTGCAGGTGTCTCTGAATGGTATCCATTCCAACATTACAGGTGTAAGCCTCTTGGGAATGTACTAGCGACCATCTCATTGTCTCAGATTGATATTGTATTGTGTAAATTTATAACCCTAGCAGCTACTTTGTCTGGCTGTCTTTGCTATTGATTCTAATTCACATCCTGGATAACTATATTTCTAGGAATTAACCTCTTGTGAACCAAACTTAACTTCATGGTAATTTTGTGATATAAATTAAGTTCAAAATCCATTGCAAGCCAAATAGGTAAACATCTCCAACTATGTCGCCTCTATTAAAATTTGTTGCCTTCCAGTGACAATGATCACAGCCTAGTTAGTAACTAAAAACAGAAATGCTTAAAATTCTCAACAGGTCGGGCAGAACCCAGGAGTGAGAAATAGAATTAACATTTCAGAACAATGACCTTTTGGTAAAAGTGTGACATGTAACAAGTTTTAAGAAAAATGGAGGTAGCGAAGGGAGTGATGAGGGGACAATGAAAAAAAGAAGGGAAGTTCCATGATAGGTAGAAGGGAAAAAGTGATTAAATGACAAAAAGGATGAAGGTGCAAGACAAAAGGGGGTGGTAATAAGACAAATAAATAAACATAAGCTGTGTCTGGAGGATCTGTATATGGCAATAGAACTATCATCATTAACAGCTGTCATCCAAAAAAATGGGAGCAGTGAATAAAAATAACTGGAAAAACTCAGCAGGTCTGGCAGCATCCGCAGAGGGGAACACAGTTAACGTTTCGAGTCCGTGTGACTCTTCAACAGAACTAAGTAAAAATAGAAAAGAGGTGAAATATAAGCTGGTTTAAGTGGGGAGGGAATAGAGCTGGATAGTGGGCCAGTGATAGGTGGAGATAGCCAAAAGATGTCACAGACAAAAGGACATAGAGGTGTTGAAGGTGGTGATATTATCTAAAGAATGTGCTAATTAAGGGTAGAAAGCAGGACAAGCAAGATACAGATAGCCCTATTGGGGGTAGGGTGGGGTGAAGGGAAGGGATCGAAATAGGCTAAAAGGTAGAGGTAAAACAATGGATGGAAATACATTTAAAAATAATGGAAATAGGTGGGAAAAGAAAAATCTACATAAATTGTTGGAAAAAAACGGGGGCGATCAGAAGGGGGTTGGGGATGGAGGAGAGAGTTCATGATCTAAAATTGTTGAACTCAATATTCAGTCCGGAAGGCTGTAAAGTGCCTAGTTGGAAGATGAGGTTCTGTTCCTCCAGTTTGCGTTGAGCTTCACTGGAACAATGCAGCAGGCCAAGGACAGACATGTGGGCATGAGAACAGGATGGAGTGTTGAAATGGCAAGTGACAGGGAGGTCTGGGTCATGCTTGCGGACAGACTGAAGGTGTTCTGCAAAGCGGACACAAAGTCTGCGTTTGGTCTCTCCAATGTAGACCAAACCGTATTGGGAGCAACGAATGCAGTAGACTAAATTGAGGGAAGTGCAAGTGAAATGCTGCTTCACTTGAAAGGAGTGTTTGGGCCCTTGGAAGGTGAGGAGAGGGGAAGTAAAGGGGCAGGTGTTGCACCTTCTGCGGTTGCATGGGAAGGTGCCGTGGAAGGGGGTTTGAGGTGTAGGGGGTAATGGAGGAGTGGACCAGTGTGTCCCGGAGGGAACAATCCCTGTGGAATGCCGCCTGGGGCGGGTGGGGGGGTGGGGGTGTGGGGGTGAAGGGAAGATGTGCCTGGTGGTGGCATCATGCTGGAGTTGGCGGAAATGGTGGAGGATGATCCTTTGAATGCGGAGGCTGGTGGGGGGATAAGTGAGGACAAGGGGGACCCTATCATGTTTCTGGGAAGGAGAGGAAGGTGTGAGGGTGGATGCGCGGGAGATGGGCCGGACACGGTTGAGGGCCCTGTCAACCACCGTGGGTGGAAAACCTCGGTTAAGGAATGGAGAATGCGCCTCCGTTGCATCTGTACTGATGATGCCACTTTCAAAAGCAGTTCCTCTGACATGTCTTCCTTCTTCCTTAACCGAGGTTTTCTTAGTTCTGTTGAAGAGTCACACGGACTTGAAACGTTAACTGTGGTCCCCTCCACAGATGCTGCCAGTCCTGCTGAGTTTTTCCAGGTATTTTTATTTTTATTTTGGATTTCCAGCATCCGCAGTTTTTTGCTTTTATCAAAGTGGGAGCAGTGGTTGCACATTGAAATTGTTGAACTTGATGTCAGGAAGATGTAAAGTACAATCAAAAGATGAGGTGCTGATCCTCAAGCTTACCTTGAGCTTCATTAGAACAATGTAAGAGTCCGAGCAAAGACAGAGAGGTCAAAGTTGGAGTGGGATGAAGAATTAAAATGACAAGCGACCAGCAGCTCAGGGCCACGCTTGAAAACTGAAGGGAGGTGCTCAGCAAAGCAATCATCTAATCTGTTTATGGCCTCTCCAGTTTAGGGAAGACCATATCATGAGCAACATGAATACAGTAAAATAAATTGAAAGAAGTACAAGTAAATTGGCATGACACCTGGAAGGACTGTTTGGGAAATGGATGATGGGAAGGACAAGTGCATCTCCTTGCACTATTACAGGAAGATGTTGGAGGTGATTGAAGACCAGAGTGACACAGAGGCATGGAATGCCGAAAAGGCAGGGGAGGGGAAGTATATTTGTGGAGTCATTATGCTGGAGAAGGTGGTTATGGCAATGATCCATTAAATGTGATGGATGGTTGGGTGTAAGGTGAGGATAGGGGAGACTCTATCATAGTTCTGGAAGGGAGGCGAAGGGAAATGGGATGGACATAGATGAGGGCCCTATCAACCATGGTGGAGGGAATCCTTAGCTGAGGAAAAAGGAAGACATCAGGCATAAAAGAGTAATAAAATGGTATTCCCCAGGGTTCAGTATCAGGATCACTGCTCTTTATGATATGCATTAATGATTTGGGCTTAGGGTACAGGATGCAATTTCAAAATTTGTAGTGACTCAGCTTGGAAGTGTAGTAAACAGTAAGATTACAAGTGGACGTGGATGGGCAGGTGAAATTCATGGGTGAACGCCTGACAGCGAAATTCAGTGCAGAATAGTATGAGGTGAAACACTTTGGACAAATTCTGGGCACCATATTTTAGGAAGGATTTGCAGGCTTTAGAAAGGAATACATAAGTGTTTTACCAGAATGGTTCCAGCAATGAGGGTTTGCAGTTACATGGATCGACACGAGAAGCTGGTATTATTTTTCTCAGAGCTCTGAAGACTAAAAGGAAGTTTGATAGAGATGTTTAAAATCATGAATAGTTTGGATAAACTATTTCCGATAGATGCTTGATAGTTTATTTATTTGTTCATGGGATGTGTGTGTCGCTGGCTAGGCCAGCATTTATTACTCATATCTATAATTAGAGGGCAGAGATTTAAGTTGATTAGCAAAAGAACAAAAAGTGGCACAAGGAAAAGCTTTTCCACATTGAGTGGTTAAGATTTGCTTGTTGCTTAGGTGTACACAGATTCAATAGAGAACTGGATAGATACTTGAAGGAGAAAAAATTGCAGGGATCTGGGGAAAGAGTGGGGGAGTGGAACTAACTGAATTGCTCTTTGAAAGAGCTGGCGCAAACTTGATGGGTTGAATGGCCTCTTTCTGTGCTGTACTTAGTCTATGATCCTATATTTGGATCACTGTTGTGGAAGTTGGCTTCCTCAAAAGAGCTGACACAGAGATGAAGGAAACCATAGAAAGGAAAAGTATTCTGATAGGAAGTGGGGTGAGAGAAATGTAGCTGTGGACTTACAGTGGATATTGGTTGATAACTCATTCCCAGAAATAGAGATAGAGAAGATGAGGAAGGAAAGAGTCAGAGTCTGTGAAATGGAAGATGTGGTGGCAGGGAGGGGGTGGGGTGGTGGTGGGATGGGGTAGTGGGCTGGGGGTGGTGGACATTGGAAGCAAAGTTTATGATAATTTCCAATTTGGTACAAGAAAATCAAGCAGCACTGAAATAATCATTAATGATGATTGTACTGATGAGGGAGCGGACCTGTGTGGGTCTGGAACAAAGAATATTCCATGTGTCCCATGAAAAAGCACATAGCTAGGACCAATACAGGTTCCTATAAAAGCACCTTTTCTTTTGAAGGAAATGGGTGGGGTCAAAGGAGAATCTGTTCAATGTAAAAACAATTTCAGCCTGGCAAAGAGTGATGACGTATGAGGATTGGTTGGATCTCCATTCAGTGAAGAAGCAGAGGGTTCACAGTCATGGTCAAGGATGGAGGTCCATGCAGAAAGGGAGATGGTTAGGGCTAAGAAATGGGAAATTGTTCAAGTGGTGGAGGGTGTCAAAAGAATTATGGATGCGGGTCCAGACGCAATGGTGCAGAAGCAAGAAGAAACTCTATTGCAGGTGATTCTCTGGCTACTACTGGATAGAAAGGAAAGGAATAAGACAAGGGCAGTCCCATACAATTAGAGAACAATGGAGAGGCACTGGAGGAGGATGGTGTGGTCAACTAGGTCAAAGGCTGCAGACAGGTTAAGAAGAATGAGGAAACATGGTTTTTCATAGCAGAGTTATATGGATACCATTTGGAAGTTTGATAAGGGCCATTTCAATACCATGGTAATGGCAGAAACCTAATTGAAAGGTTCAAACATATGGTTTCAGGAAAGAGGGACATGGATTTGGGAGGTGACACACGTTCAAGGGCTTTGGTATGAAGAGGAATGAAGTGTTGGAGATGGGAGGTAGATTGCAAAGACAGACATGTCGAGATAGGGTCTTTTGAGGAGTGATTTGGAGTAGTTTTGAAGTGGAAGTGAACAGCACATAAGGAGAAGGCACAGGTTACAATATCAATTAACATGAGGGCCAGAGAGGGAAGTTTGGTGGGAATATGGTTGATAGAAAAGAACATTGGTCTCAAGGACAACATGAGCTCAGAAACCATAAGGACATAAGAAATAGGAGCAGGAGTATGTTTAGCAGGAATCAAGCCAGTCAAAATTAAGACACAGAGCCTTTCTTTGCTGAGAGAGTCTCTTGACCATGTCCAGTGTCAACATGCCTCACCCTCACCTCATGACCCAGCTATCCCCTACTTTTATGTGTTCAGATATCCATCACCTGTTTCCCTCAACAATTTAATTGACATTAACAAACCTTAATGATGTAATTGATCAGCAATCGAGTCTGTTCCACCATTTACTAAGATCATGGACAAACTTCTACCTTACTGACTGTCAGGAAGATATAATAATTTTCATAATGTTATTGGAATTTCTGCTGGAGTAACAATAGGGTCTCTGTCTATGTCTGTGTGTTTGTGTGTGACTTCATTGAATTAGAGGCAGCTGGTCTGAAGTCTTTGATGTATCAGAAGATAAGCTAGATTTGAAATGTTAAGTACATAAACATGGGGTAAGTTTTAGAATGTAAGGTGTAAAGGGAACATTTGCATTTTTAAATAAACCAGAATAGTTTGAATTCAAAGGAGAGGGTGAAATGTTTCAACTAGCCAGGAGAAGTTAAGAAACAGTGGGCAAAATTTCACCCATTAATTGGAATTCTGGAAAGGTCCCAGTGGGCTGGAAAACTGCAAATGTGATAACTCTATTCAAGAAAGGAGGGAGACAGGAATCAGGAAACTATAAGCCAATTAGCCCAACATCTGTCATTGGGAAAATTCTAGAATCCATCATCAAGGAAGAGGCACCTGATCAGATGGCCTCAATCTTTATGATAAAGAAATGCATGAGTTACCCCCACTTGTTGAAAGTGAGGCTGGAGGAAGTAGGTGAGAGAGGTTTAAGGAGATGGTTTGTAGTAGAAAAGAGAAGTATTTTTGCATTCTAGGGTGGTCCTGGAAAGCTGAATAGCTTTGGGAAAGGACAAGACATAACAGTTCAGCCAGATCTGGTGATGAATGACTAACCCAGATGTCTGCCATTAATGTTTAAAACTACATTCTTTGAGCTTAAGGGAGTAGAGATGAGGGTTAGACCAGGAGAATGACCAGGGTAAGACAGCAATGGTATTAGTAGGGACAAGGGCATCAAAAATGGAGATGAGGGTCTGATTAAGTGGATGAGTAGCTGCAAAAGTATCATGGTAAAAGGAGGAGTACTGCAGTGGTCTATGTGGGGCAAGTGGTTGGGCATATAGCCAGGTGAGGAAGATTCATTAAGGTTGAAGGTGGCATTGCCTATTAACCAAGGCCATGATGTCAATGCAGTCATCCACAATAAGCTCGTGGATGGTAACAGCCTTTGCACAAGTAAAAGGACAGTTTGAAGGAAAAGACGGCAAAGTGTGGTGATAGCTGAACCATTGACAGAGTTTACAGGGTCAAAATTGGGAGCGATGACTGGAAGGGGATGGAGATTGGCAAGTTTAGCACTTAGCGGGTACACTGGGCAGGAAAGTTGACAAGGGAAAAGGATAGGGCAGTTGGAGTTGCTGCTCATAAGGAGGCAATGATAAGTGCATCGATGGATGTATTTGAGGATGCCAGGAGATGCTCAGAGAGAATTTATGAGCTTATGCATGAATGAGTCAAGTCTTGGATGATGGCAAAAGAGTAGTAGTATCAAAGCGTGGCGAAGAATTGTGATGGAAATTTGGGAGGGGAGAGAGTACCCAAGAGGGGAGAAATGAAAGGGGGCATGATGACAGGAGAGAGGAACCTAGGAGGAGGTAATCAGAAAAACACACATCCAAGTGGACACAAGGAAACTCAAGGTACTTATGCATGGTTACACATCAAGATTAAGATAGATATGTCCTGATGATAAATGGAGATTAGAGAGGAAATGGTAGGGTGGAATCCAAAGTTAAAGTCACAGGTCTCTTGGTAGAATGAAGTTGGTATAGATACGGTGGAATCAGCCTGCATCATTGACAAACTGAACATGTTCAGAGATGGGTTACAAGGCTGAGTGATTCCAGAAACCAGTATAGGAGTCACACAGCTGTTGTTCATTCATTCATCTGCCCGAAGGCAGGTCCTTGGCTCATTGTCTGCTGATCCTTCAACCTGAGACATTTCTTGGTAGTTTTAATCACTGGTGGTTTGCCATTGCCTTCAACTCTCTGAAACAGGGTGAAGAGGCAGGTCCCAAGTCTACCTAGGCAGGGACAGGAATTGAACCACATACTAGACTTCTGGCTGCATTGCTGGGGAAATTAACAGCTACAAAAATGTGTAGAATTGGTTGTATGGCAGAAAAACGGTGTCCTAGTTAAAGCTGGCTTCTTAGCTTATTTAACTAAATTGAAGAATCAACATTAATACTGATTCCTCAGCCAGGTTAATGCTTGTTTCTCAGCCACGTTAGGACTGTTTCCTTACCATAGTTTGTGTTGACTTGTTCAACCTACTAGAACATCTTTTCCTCCTCTTCAGATAGGATTGCCAACCCACCAGGATTGGCCGGAAGTCTCCAGGACACTGCTGTATGCAACCCTGGAGAAAAATCCTAGGGACATTAAAAAAATATTGTTTTTGTCATTTTCATTGAACTTTTCTCTTCACCAGATATAAAAATATTGAAAATGGGGGGTAAAAAGGCTGTTTGGCTGACAATCAAAAATCATCCAATTGGTAATGAGTATTTTTGCTTTCCAATTGGCTTGGGAAGAAAGTGCTTCACAAGAATGGATGTGTGGCCAACTACTGGCTGAAATCTGGGGCAAGTCATGTGATGAAATCTCCAGGAGTATATTTAATTGCAGTTGGCAACCCTTTCTTCAGATGATTTTTGCAGTTACTCCTCAAGGCGAATATGGTTGTAACAGAACGCAGCTGGCAACCATAACCCTTAAGACTTTTGCAGGAGGATGTACCCTCATTGGGCTAGGAAGTGGCAGCAATCTGTTTGGCAAATGGTCAGTCTGAGGCAATAGCTTCACTGTATTTTTGTTTCACAGATGTTGCTGCACATTGCAGAGGTGGCGTGATCCAGGCCAACAGTGTCTGTCCCAAATCTCCCTGTAGCCAATTAGTTCTCCCTAAGCAATGCACAAAGTGGCATTGGAACTTTCCCCCGGTGTCATTTTGCAACCACTTGTCATTTCAAGGAAGATTTTCTTAAAATCGAGAAACACAATTTGGAAAATCTTAATGTACGTGGTTTCATCGACTTAACCCATATGCGGCTGATATACACTCAAATGATTTCTATATGTAATCCAGCATTAACAGTGGTATAATTAGTATGGCATTTTTAGTATCTTTCCCACAGGGAATATTTGGCTGGCACACCCTGCTCCTCCTGCTTAGCGACAAGTTTGTGTGTGTTTACGTCAGATGGTTCTGATATATTTTCAATGCACTTGAGCTTTATAATGGATTCTCATAGGGCAATGTTTCTCCTGGGAAGAAATCATTTTGCAGCTGTTAGTGGATGGGGGCCAGTGGGGAACATACACTATTTTAGATGTGGCTGTCAATTTTTTTCTTCTTTTTTTTCTCATCATTCTTGAAGGTACTGACTTAACTGAGACATGGCCTGAGAGAATTGCCACTTTCCATTACTTTATCCAAGTGACCATTCTTTCATGTACAGGTACCATGGCTGTCCGAAAAACAAAATTGTCGGAAAACCAGATGTTTTTGAAAATGTTCCAAAATGTTGCATTTCACATGTAGTTAAATGTAATTTGGACTTGCTGGGACAATTTTGCTAGGTGCTGGCATTTGGTAGATCGGCATCACTGCTTTGTTTATTGGTCCAGTTTGTGCGCTCCGATTTGACAACCCTTGACTACGCCTGAACCACCTGACCTGGCCTGTGCCACCCACCCCGGTCCACTATGGCCCAATCCATATCATTTTCTGTACTACCCTGGAATAAAAAATACAGATTTTAATACAGTAGTGATGGTAAAGTTCTGCTGTTGCAATCATGTCAAAATGGTCAGCAGATACAAGTACCCCATTGGTAGTCCTGCAAAAAGGAAACATAATTCCTTGTCCATAGCCAAGAAAATGTAATTATTGCGGAAGTTAGATCAAAGTGTGTTCATGTGAAAGCTGAGTGAGGAGTATGGTTTGGGTACCTCCACCCTATGTGATTTAAAGAAATAGAAAGCACCTTGTCCTGGAGGTTACTGAAGAAACTACGTTTCATTTACTCTCTCACTCACACTTTCAGACACACACCTAAACTAGGTACAGGTGAAGATACAAATAATATTTATAAAAATGGAATGGATCTCAGACTCTGTTTTGATGCAAGCCTGTTATTTTGTAACCATGTGGTTACATTGTTGGAAGTGAAGGCTTTAAAAGTGCAGAGACATCTCAGCAGCTGTGACGGCTCCTTTAGTTAATCTGCTGAAGGTTGTTTTCACAGGTAAGTTTGAAAATGGAACCAGGTAGGGAGAGAGAGAAAAGGTTTTTTATTTCACTTTCAAGGAACTGCAGTGTGGCCCTTCTTTAGCCTGGTTGATTACAGCAGTTCGATAGCTGTGCTTCTTGGTCCCTCTCTCCCTGTGTGATGAAGTTCCGTGCTGGAGTTCTGACTTTGTTTGTAGCAGTTTGCTATATTTTAACAGGGAGTAAAGATGGCTGCTGTATCATGTGGTCCCATAACAAATACCAAGTTATCTTCCAAATAAGGCATTGAGATAATTTAAATTGGCACCCTGAAGTCTTTTCCCACCTGTGGCTTTAGCTTTTGTTCTGGCCAAAGGAACATTTACATTCTTATAATGAAGCATTGAAAAACTTTGTTATCCCCTGGATGAGACCACAGTGAGCCATAATTAAATTAAAAGCAAAACACTGCAGATGCTGGAAATCTGAAACAAAAACAGAAAATGCTAGAAAAACTCAGCAGGCCTAGCAGCATCTGTGGAGAGAGAAACAGAGTTAATGTTTCCAGTCTGTATGACCCTTCTTCAGAGCTGAAGAGAAGTGGAAATGTGATGAAATTTATACAGTTTAAGGGGGTGGAGCAGGTGAAGCTGGATTGAAGGCCAGTTTTTTTCTCCAGATTTTCTCCAGTTTAACATAGATTAAGCCAAGGAAAGGTAAGAGTTCTAGTTTTTATTTAACTTTTTATATAATTTTATATAATTAAAATAATTTAACTTTTTTTGCTGCATTTAACTTAAAGTAAGGCCTTTTTTTCAACTAGAGTCATGGCAGGGCAGCTCGGTCCTGTGTTATGTACCGCTTGCAACACGTGATAAGTCCTAGACTCTCCTTGCGCTTTGACCAACCACGTGTGCTGGAAGTGCCACTAGCTATACCTACTTGAACTCCAAGTTTCAGAGCTTGAGTGGCAGCTGGAGGCACTGAGGTGCATCCGTGAGGCTAAGAGTTTCGTGGATAACACGTTTTTAGATGTGGTCGCCCCACAGCTTACGGAAGTGCAGACAGAGAGGGAATAGGTGACCATCAGTCAGAAGAAAGGTGTCAGGCAGGTAGTCAGGAAATCCCCAGGGTGCATCTCACTTAAGAACCGTTTTTCTATGTTGGAAAACAGAGAGAGTGACGGTTCCACTGGGGAGTGCAGCCAACCTCATGGCACTGTGAGTGGCTCAGCTGCACAGGGGGTGAGATAAAAGAGGGGAAGAGCAATAGTGGTAGGAGACTCAATAGTGAGGGGAACAGACAGGCGTTTCTGCGGCCATAGACGTGACTCCAGGATGGTGTGTTGCCTCCCTGGTGCCAGGGTCAAAGCTGTCACTGAGGCTGCAGGGCATTCTAAAGGGGGAGGGCAAACAGACAGAGATCGTGGTACATATTGGTACCAACAACATATGTAGAAAGAGGGATGAGGTCCTGCAAACAGAATTTAGGGAGCTAGGAAGCAGATTAAAAAAACAGGACCTCAAAGGTAGTAATCTCTGGATTACTTCCAGTGCCACGCGCTAGTGAGTATTGAAATAGGAGATTAGTCCAGACTAATGCGTGGCTGGAGAGATGGTCCAGGAGGGAGGGCTTTAGATTTCTGGGACATTGGGACCGTTTCTGGGGCTGGTGGGACCTGTACAAGACGGACAGGTTGCACCTGAGCTGGAATGGGACCAACATCCTTGTGGGGAGGTTTGCTAGTGCTGTTGGGGAGGGTTTAAACTAACTTGGCAGGGGGATGGGATTCTGAGAGGAGGTTCAGCAGGGGGAGATGCACATCCAAAATTAGAAGAGAGAGCAAGTGAGTCTGGAAGGCAGAGAAATTATAAGCCAGTTAAGGCACAAGGGAATTTGGCAAGGTTGAATGGTATTTATTTTAATGCAAGGAGTCTGACGAATAAGGCAGATGAGTTGAAAGCACAATCTAACACATGGAAGTATGATGTCATTGCTATCACAGAGACATGGCTGAGAGAGGGGCAGGATTGGCAGCTCAATATTCCAGGATATAGGGTCTTCAGACGAGATAGGGAAGGAGGTAAAAGAGGAGGGGCTATCGCAATATTGATCAAGGAATCAATTACAGCAGTAAGGAGGGATAATATCTTAGAAGGCTCCTCAAATGAAGCTATAAAAAAGGAGAAATCACATTGCTGGGAGTGTACTATAGGCCCCCAAACAGTCAGAGAGAAATAGAAGAGCAGATATTTAGGCAAATTTCAGAGAAGTGTAAAAATAATAATATAATAATAATAATAAATAGGGTAGTAATAGTGGGGGATTTCAACTTCCCCAACATTAACTGGGTTAGTCATAGTGTGATAGGTTTAGAGGGAGTGGAATTCTTAAAATACATGCAGGAGAACTTTTTAAGCCAGTACATAGAAGGATCTACAAAAGAGGGGGTGGTCCGAGCCTTAATTTTACAGAATGAAGCCTGGCATGTGGTAGAGGTATCAATGGGGGAGCGTTTTGTAGGTAGTGATCATAACTCCATTAGATTCAAGGTTGTTATGGAAAAGGACAAGGATGGGCCAGAAATCAGAGTTCTAAATTGGGGGAAAGCCGATTTTAATATGACCAGATATGATTTGGCCAGTCGACTGGAAGCAGCTACTTTTAAGTAAATCTGCATCAGAGCAGTGGGACTCATTCAAGAAGGAAATACGGAGAGTACAGGGCCAACAAATTCCAGTAAAGACAAAGGGTGGGATCAATAAATCCAGGGAACCCTGGATGTTGAGAGATATACAGGATTGGATAAAGAGAGAAAGGGAGGCTTATGGCAGATACTCAGGACTCAAAACAGCGGAAGACCTAGAGGAGTATAGAATGTGTAGGGGGGAAAGTAAAAAGGAAATTAGGACAACAAAAAGGGGGCATGAAAAAACATTGGCAGGTAAAATAAAGGAAAATTCAATTTTATTTTACAAGTACATTAAGAATAAGAGGATAACTAGGGAAAGACTAGGGCCCATTAAGGACCATAGTGGTAATTTGTGTGTGGAGCCGGAAGATGTAGGTAGGGTTCTAAATGAATACTTTGTGTCAGTGTTCACAAGTGAGAGGGACGATGTGGGTGTGGAAATCAGGCAGAAGGACTGTGATATAATTAAAGAAATTAGCATAGAAAGGGAGAATGTTCTGAGTAGCCTGGCAGGCTTAAAAGTAGATAAATCTCCAGACCCAGATGAAATGTATCCCAGGTTGTTGAGTGAGGCAAGAGAGGAGATAGCAGGGGCGCTGGCAATAATTTTCAATACCTCTCTGGCCACTGGAGAGGTGCCAAGGACTGGAGGACAGTAAAAGCCAATGTGGTAACCTTATCCAAGGAGCGAAGAAGGGATAAATCAGGGAACTACAGGCCAGTCTGTCCAACCTCAGTGATGGGGAAACTATTGGAAGCAATTCTGAGGGACAGAATTAATCTACACTTGGAGAGGCAGGGATTAATCAAGGACAGTCAGCATGGTTTTGTTAAGGAGAGGTCATGTCTGACCAATTTGATTGACTTTTTTGAAAAGGGGACCAGGTGTGTAGCTGAGGGCAATGCATTTGACGTAGTCTACTTGGACCTCAGCAAGGCTTTTGATAAGGTCCAGCACTGGAGACTTATAACAAAGGTAAGAGCCCATGAAATCCAAGGCAATTTGGCAAAATGGATCCTGAATTGGCTGAGTGGCAGGAAGCAGAGGGTGATGGTGGAGGGGTGTTTTTGAGACTGGATGCCTGTGTCCAGTGGGGTGCTACAGGGATCAGTGTTGGGTCCCTTGCTGTTTGTGGTATATATAAATGATTTAGACTTGAATATAGGAGGGTTGATCAGTAAGTTCACAGATGACACGAAAATTGGTGGGGTGCTAAGTAGTGAGGAGGATAGCCTTAGATTACAGGAGGATATAGACAGGTTGGTCAGATGGGCTGATCAATGGCAAATGGAACTTAATCTGGATAAGTGTGAGGTGATTCACTTGGGCAGGACAAACAAGGCACGGGAATACACGATGAATAATAGGACCCTGGGAAGGATCGAGGATCAGAGGGACCTTGGTGTACATGTCCACCAGTCTTTTAAGGAAGCGGGACAGGTATATATGGTGGTTAAGAAGGCATATGGGATACTTGCCTTTATTAGCTGGTGCATAGAATATAAGAGCAGGGAGGTTATGCTGGAGCTGTATAAAGCGCTGGTTAGGCCACAGCTAGAGTATTGCGTGCAGTTCTGGAATCCGCATTATAGGAACGATGTGATTGCACTAGAGAGAGTGTAGAGGAGATTTACCAGGATGTTGCCTGGGCTGGAGAGTTTTAGTTATGAGGAGAGATTGGATAGACTGGGGTTATTTTCCTCGGAGCAGAGGAGATTGAGGGGGGACATGATTGAGGTGAATAAAATTATGAGGTGCATAGATCGGGTAGACAGGAAGGAACTTTTCCCCTTGGTAGAGGGATCAATAAATAACCTGGGGGGCATAGATTTAAGGTAAGGGGCAGGAGGTTTAGAGGGGATGTGAGGAAGAATTTTTTCACCCAGAGGATGGTGGGAATTTGGAACTCACTGCCTGAAAGGGTGGTAGAGGCAGAAACCCTCATAACATTTAAGAAGTATTTGGCTGTGGACTTGCGATGCCATGGCATACAAAGTTATGGGCCTAATGCTGGAAAATGGGATTAGAATGATTAGGTACTTGTTTAACCAGTACAGACTTGATGGGCTGAAGGGCCTTTTTCTGTGCTGTAGACCTCTATAACTCTATGCTAGCAATAGGTGGGGACAAAGGAGAGATTGACAAAGATGTCATGAACTAAAGGACAAAGGGAGTGTTAATGGCAGTGGCAAAGGCTAAAAAAGCGCTGATAGTGGCGTAAAGATAAGAAAGCAGAATGTGATAATAGAGGAACAAGGGTAGCATTGTGTGAAAGAACAATATGGAACAAGTAACAGATGGTCCTTTTGGAGGTGGGTAGGGGGAGGGGCATTGGTGGGAATAAAAAGGATATAAAATGGGATAGAAGGGGAGATAAAAACAGGATAAAATCATGGATAAATGAATAAAAATGAAAATAATAGGATAAAAATAAAAACGAATTTAGAAAAAGGGGATTTAAAAAGGGGTGAGGATAGAGGAGAGAGCTCACGGTCTGAAGTTGTTGAACTCAATGTTAAGTCTGGAAGGCTGTAAAGTACCTAATTGGAAGATGAGGTGCTGATGCTCCACTCTGCATTGGGCTTCACTGGAACATTGCAGCAGGCCAAAGGAGGACATGTGTGCATGAGAGCAAGATGGTGCATTGAAATGGCAAGTGACTGGAAGGTCTGGTCGTGCTTGCAGACAGACCTTAAATTAAAGGCTGTTTTTGCCCTCTCAAAAGTTAAACACAGACTTGTCCACAAATCTGTCTGGTAGCTTGGGGCAATTTTGATACTCAGTCTTTTAAAAATCAGTTCAAGGTCTTTTTTTAAATGTAATCTTAAAATAGTTTTAAAAATTTATAATCCTCATGAATGCACGAGCATAATAATGTGAATATTTAATTCATGTCTTAAAGTAACGTAGTTTCATAACAGAGCAAGAGATAATGCAGGTTCACAATATTTAAGAGAAATTAATCAATAAGAAGACAAAGCTTATGAAGCAAATGAAATTAGCTGATCTCTTTAACAAAGCATTCCAGCAAAGTGCTATTGACCTGACTTCAACTTCCACTGCAACTTCTAATACAATTTCCATTCTGGAAAATCCTATTGCTGGCCCGTCACCAACCCCAGTCATTCCAGCTGAGCCCTGTCCCTCAAGCTCAGCCTTCAGCCAGAGTATTTAATAAGTACAAAACAACTTACTATTTTACTTTGTTTCAAGCTTTAGGTATACACTATTCTGCAATCATTTTCATACATCATTAAAAAAAATGTATTTACTTTATTTTCATGTCTGTCTTCTTCATTGTGTTTGGTTTAGAATAGGCTTTGATTTTATAAGCACTAAGATAAAGGCAAAATTCTGTGGATGCTGGAAATCTGAAATAAAAACAGAAAATGCTGGAAAAACTCAGCAGGTCTGGCAGCATCTGTGGAGAGAGAAACAGCATTAATGTTTTGAATCTGTATGACTCTTCTTCAGAGCTAAAGAGAAGTAGAAATGTGATGGATTGTACACTGTTTAAGAGGGGGTGGAGCAGGTGGAACAAGATAGAAGGCGAGAGCTAAGGAGAGATTGAAAAGATGTCATGGACACAAGACAGGGGGAGTATTAATGGTAGGGATAAAGAGTTAAGAATGTGCCAATAGTGGCATAAAGCTAAGATAGCAGAAGGTGTTAATAGCAGAACAAGGGTCAGCAATCTGTGAAAGAACAACATAAGGACAACTGACAGGTGGCGTTATGGGGGGAGGGGAGGTTTGGGGAAGAAGTATTAAAAAAATGAACAAATAAATACAAGAATAAAAGAAAATTTAAACAAATAAATAAAAATAAATAAATAAAAATTGGATTAAAAAAGGGGTCAAGAGGGAGGAGAGAGTTCATGGCCTGAAGTTGTTGAACTCAATGTTAAGCCTGGAAGGCTATAAAGTGCCTAATCAGAAGATGAGATGCTGTTCCTCCAGTTTGCGTTGGGCTTCACTGGAACATTGCAGCAGGCCAAGGATGGACATGTGGGCATGACAGCAGGGTAGTGTGCTGAAATGTCAAGATAAAGGACTGATGCTTGTGGACTGATCGAAGATGTTCTGCAAAGCGGCCACCCAGTCTGCCGTTAGTCTCCCCAATGTAGGGGAGACCGCATTGGGAGCAGCAAATACAGTAGACAAAATTGCAAGTAAAGTGCTGCTTCACCTGAAAGGAGTGTATGGGGCCTTGGACAGTGAGGAGAGAGGAGGTAAAGGTGCAGGTGTTGCACCTTATGCAATTGCTTGGGAAGGTACTGTGGGAAGGGGATGAGGAGTTGGGGGTTATGGAGGAGTGGACCAGGGTGCCACAGAGGGAATGGTCCCTAAAGAATGCTGACAGGGGGGTGAGGGGAAGATGTGTTTGGTGGTGGCATCATGCTGGAGTTGGCGGAAATGGCGGAGGATGATCCTTTGAATGCAGAGGTTGATGGAGTGAAAAGTGAGGACGACGGGGATCCTATCATGGTTCTGGGAGGGAGGGGAGAGTGTCAGGGCAGAGGTGCAGGAGATGGATTGGACACAGTTGAGGGCAGGGTGTGAGGAGCTGTAGTCAAGGTAGCTGTGGGAGTTGGTGGGTTTGTAATGAATATTGGTGGACGGTCTATCACCAGAAATGGAGACAGAGAGGTCAAGAAATGGAAGGGAAGTGTTGGAGATGGACCATGTGAAGGTGAGAGAGGGGTGGAAATTGGAAGCAAAATCAATAACTTTTTCCAGGTCCAGACGAGAGCGTCTAACAGCATCTATATAGTCATTGACATACCAAAAGAAGAGTTCTGGGAGAGGGCCTAAGTAGGACTGGAACAAGGAATGTTCCACATACTCCACAAAAAGACAGGCATAACTGGGACCAATGCAGGTACTCATAGCCAAACCTTTTATTTGGAGGAAGTGAGACAAGTTAAAGGAGAAATTGTTCAGTGAGAGAACAAGTTCAGCCAGACAGAGGAGAGTGGTGGTGGATGGGGATTGTTTGAGCCTCTGTTCAAGGAAGGAGTGGAGAACACTCAGTCCTTCCTGGTGGGGGGATGGAGGTGTAAGGGGATTAGACGTCCATGGTGAAGAGGAGGCAGTTAGGGCCAGGAAATTGTTGATATGACGTACGGCACCAGAGGAATCACAAATGTGGGTAGGAAGAGGCTGGATAAGGGGAGAGAGAATGGAGTCAAGATAGGAAGACATACAGACCTCTACCTTGCAAATGCTGAGTGCCAACTCTCAGACACTTCTTCCTGCCTTCCCCTGGACCATGACTCCACCACCGAACGTCAAGCCATTGTTTCCAGGACTGTCACTGACCTCAACTCATCTGGAGATCTTCCCGCCACAGCTTCCAACCTCATAGTCTCCCAATCCCTCACTGCACACTCCTACCTCCTTCCCAAATCCACAAACAGAACTGTCCAGGTAGACCCATCGTGGTAACAAAGAGAACAGAGTCAGAATAAATGATTAAATAATTTAGCCACAGAACTACTACAACAGTATTTTCCATTTATATGGCACCTTTAATGTCCCAAAGTGTTTCACAGTGGTGTTACCAAAGAAAATGTAACATTATGCCACATAAGGAGTTATTCAGAAAGATGACCAAAAGTTTGGTCAAAGAGCTGGGTTTTAAGGAATGTCTAATAGGAGGACAGAGGTAAAGAGGTGAAGAGGTTTAAGGGAGGGAATTCCTGAACTTAGGGCCCATGCAGCTGAAGGAGGGGCCACCAATTGTAGAGTGATTAAAATCAACAATGTGCAAGAGGCCTGAATTGAAGGAGCTCAGATATCTCGGAGGAATGTGGTACTGGAGGAGATTACAGAAATAGGGAGGGGTGAGGCCATGGAGAGATTTGAAAACAAGGATAAGAATTTTAAAATTGAGATGCCGCTTAACTGGATCTCTCTATGAGCATGAACAACATAATCCCAGACTCCCAGATTTAAAATGTACCACCAAGATGTAATCATTCTCATAATATTATTGGAATTTACTGTAAAATAGAGTCATAGTGGGATGTGTCTATTGGTGTCTGTGTGTGTGTGTAAGACTTAATTGTATTAGAGGCAGCTAATCTGGGTGCTTTGATATAAGAGGACTTAGTTTTGAAATGTTAATTAGGTAAACATGGGGAAGCCTAGAAACATAGATGTCAAGGGAACATGTGCATTTTTAATTATACCCAGACTAGATTGTTTTCAAAAGAGGGAGTGAAATGGGTCAACTCAAAGGTTACTGGTAAATCTTAGTGCTTTGAGAGGTTTCTATTATCAGGGAGATAAAGTCCAAAGACATAGAGCAGAATTCTGCCCTTGGCGTGTGGGATTGGCGGGGGGCGGGCGGGGGCAGTGGTGAAGCCGACCACCGCCTACAATCAACAGCACGCCGCGATTTCATGCCTGCGGGTCAATTAAGGCCCACCCAGCGTGAGCGGCTGTGCTGAGCGCTGCCTGTGAGGGCAGCAGATGGAGGGCAAGCAGGCCTAGTGCGAAGTTCGTGCATGCGCACGGAAGAATGCTAAATAATCTCACTGAGGCACAGAGCTGCCTCAGGGAGATGAAAAATATATTGAAAAAATTGTTAAACAACGGAAAAATTTAATTAAAAATTAAAGTTTTTATTCCATTTCTTTTTGCTTTTAGAAACCTCATCCCACCCGTGGGTGAGAGTTCCAAAAACATGCAAAAGCCGCTTGGCCTTCTCACCTTCCCGTCAACCGTTAGGTTGAACGGGCAGTGAAAAATTAAGGACATTTGATAATTTAATCGCCTTAATAGGTCTTTTAATTGTCAGTGGGCACACTGCTGGCCCCAGCATGGGCTGCCAGCTGAAATATCAGACGACTTCGTATTGACATCGGCACGCTCGGCTGATATCAACGCGCATCATTTCATGCTCGGTTGGGTCAGGCGCGCGCCGTCCCGCTGAGCTAAAAATTCTGTCCACAGTGAAACAAAGAGGAAGATATGTATAAAGGAATGAACACTGTTTGTAAGGGAAGGCATTTTAAGATCTTACAAGTGTGGAAAAGCTTTCAGAATCTATGCCTCAAGCTACTGTCTCCAGGACAAAAACAGAAATACCTGGAAAAACTCAGCAGGTCTGGCAGCATCGGCGAAGAATAAAGTTGATGTTTCGAGTCCTCATGACCCTTCAACAGAACTCAGGACTGAAGTGAAGAGAACTCACTTTGAATTTGACTTATTCAGGATGTCATGTTTCTTTGCCTGGGTCTTTTAAAATCTATGGGCTGAATTTTCTCATTATTGCACTAAGTGCGGTAACGGGCTGGTAAAATGGAGTCCTACCCGCTGATGAAAATGGCGGGTTTTCACACTGTATCTTCCCAAGTCCGCCTCATTATATATTCCCGTTTCCATGGTGGGCGGGCTCTCATTCACCTGCTCGCCATCACCCCGCTGTTGCATCATGCTGGCCGCCATCTTTAAAGGCAGCCTCCAGAAAAGGCGCTCATCGCCACCAGCTCACCACCGCTGCCCAGAAGTCATGGCCAACAAAGGAGAAAACACTGCCGTCCCCCTGCTTCAATGACAGGTCCCTCCAGCAACTGCTGGATCCAGTGGAGGCCCACCGGGATGTGCTGTACCCCTCTCTGGCCACAGGATTGGGTAGCAATGTCAGTAACCCGGCTTGGGAGGCGATAGCAGCGGTGATCAGCATGAACGCCCTGCAGAGGATGACAGCCACCCAGTGCCGCAAAAGGATGAATGATCTCTTCTGTTCCACCAGGGTAAGTTACTCTTATCATTGCTCCCAACTCACACACTCACAAAGCCATCACACATACACTGGGCCCTCGCTCACTGCCAGTGCAAGGGACATTACCATTCACTATTTCACACACAGTGTCATTGTCCTCATCCCATCCATGGGACCACTCACCACCCACACAGGCCAGGCATACTTATCACCTGGCCTGGCAGGCGTCCTGATACACTCTCCACATCTTTATCCATGCAGGACAAACTGGCTCACAACAGGGGTTAAAGATCGCAGGCAGGTGGGGGGATGCGGAATTCAAAGTTCTGACAGAATTTGAAAACAGAGCCATCCAGCTGGCCGGTGATGACCAGGACCAGTCCTGTGCTGATGTTGAGGTTGGCGTTGCTCCACCATGTGAGCATCCAGCAGTGCAACATCCACCAGATAACCATGCCAGGAATAATGTGTCCTCTTCACAGGCCACTGCCATGCATTAATTATCTCCCATTGCTTTTGAAGACGCCTCTGGAAAGCAGCAGATGGAGTCCATGACCCAGAGCCTTGAAGCAAGCTCCAAAGAAACCTCTGAAGAGGAATCTGAAGGCACCCTCCCAGAAGTCCCATCACAGCGCTCACCCACACCCTCCACCACAGCAGAGACACACACCCCGGTGGGACCTAGCTTTAGAATAGCCTCGAGATCACAATCTGGTGAGCATACTGCACTTTCCGATCCACAGCAGGTGGAGGCAGGGACTTCCCAGGTCCCCAGGACTCAGAGGACTGCTGGAGGCCAGAACGTTGCTGAGTCCGAGTCAGATGACCATCCTCTGGACTCGGTCATGTCACAATTGCTGGAGCTGCAAAGGCAAGCTCGGGAACAACAGGAAGGGATGTCCGCTGCACTCCTCAGATTGCAAGGCACGATGGAGGAGTCCGTCTGTCTTCAGGCTGAGGTGATAGCGCCGGCATTGCAATGCACCGAGTCAACACTGGCAGGATGGCAGCTACCATGGAGACTTTGGTCCAGGATGTCACTCCTGCACTGCTGCACGGGCTTAACACAGCCATAGTTAGCCTCCAACAGTGTGTATGCGAGAGGGGTGATGGGCAGCTCGTTCTCACTCCAACTACTCCCTCCACTCACTGAGTCAGCCAGGGGCCCTTGGGAACCCATAGGGAGGAGGATCAGCAGTTGCATGCTTTTGGGGCATCCACGCAGGTGACTCTGGGAGTGACTGGCCCATCTCACACCCCTTTTCCTGTGACTTCTGCAGATCCAGCTTCACAGGCTGAGGAAGGTGCCTCTGTCACAGCAGGACCCAGAAAGCAGGCCGGGGCCCTCCAAGTCTCAGTCCTCCAGAGGACGTCTGCCAATGTCATCACAGGCAGAGCATCACAGTCAGCAGGCTGCCTCCATCTCTGCAGTGGATGTTCGGGGAGCACCAAGATGTAGCGACAGTTGGGAAAGTTAAGGAGTTGCACAGCCTGAGCACAAGTGTTAATCACTTGTACATATCTCCTAAGAATGTCTCCCTGCCCATGGATCCTTGTTCTGATGAGCAGTGTTCTTGTCACTCAGATGTGAAACCTTTCTGCACAAGATAAAAGGCAGGTGTCTCAGTCCAGGGCCTTTTCCCTGTGCTCAGACCACAGTGATGGCCCCGCTTCACACTCTCTGGAAACATTACTGATGTCTGCACCATGGCGGTGCTGGTCATTGCTGCCAGAATGTAGTGGGCAAGCACCACAGAGTTCTCTCATGCTCTCTGTGTGCGCTCAGCACCTTTAAGGTGGGGCTGGACCCCATCACACCAGCATCTGCAGTCAGTGATGATGTGCACCAGTTCCTGAAGGGTTGAGGTGCTGAAGGCAGACACAGCATCAGATGCATCTAAGTTTCATGGCGGCGTCTCTGAGATGGCCCTGATCATGGAGCGCAAGCGAGCTGCCCTCAGCCAGACAGGAGCCAGACATTCTCAGAGGCTATGTGAAGATCTATGGAGTGTCCTCACTGCATGTTGTCATCATCTTCCTGTGATCGAGCGACCATTAGGGCCTCCACTGCATCTCTGTGACAGGAGCATTCTCACAGATGGTATTGGCGCTGCCATAAGCCAGACTGGGGTCAAACGTTCACAACTGTGATGTGAGGATCTATGGGGACACCTCACTGCATGTCGTCATCATCCTCCACAAATCTGGCAGCTACGAGGGCCTGCCGAGCATGCCTGCCTCATCTAGCCAGTGGGAGAGCTTCATCTCCGTCATTGTCACCACTGAAGACCCCCTCACCCTTATCCCCGTCGGCATGCTCCTCATCAGAGGAGATGTGCAGCTTCTCCATCTCCTCCCTAGCCAGCTCTTCACCCCGTTGCAGCGCCAGGTTGTAAAGGGTGCAGCAGACAATGATGATGCATGACACCCTCTGCGGACCATATTGCAGGGCTCCACCAGACCTGTCCACATCTTCAGCATCCCGGTCTGCTCCACCAAGTTGCGAGCTGCTGTGTGAGCCTCATTATAGCGTCGCTCTGCTGCAACCTGAGGCCGCTGCATGGGTGTCATCAGTCACGGCCTCTGCGTGTAGCCCTTGTCCCCAAGGAACCAACCCTGCAGCCTCTGTGGACCTTGGAAGACTGCATGGATCTGCAAGTGACTCAGGATGCATTTCTGATGGTCGTATACCAGCTGCATGGTCAGTGAGTGGAAGCCCTTGCAGTTGATGAAGTCCACTGAGTGTAACAATGGAAACATAAGCACCACATGAGTGCAGTCAATTGTACCCTGCACCTATGGGAATCCCAAGCTCAGGGTGAATTCAATGGCCCTTGCATCCTGGCTGTCCTGTTCCTGGCTAAAATGCACGAAGTTGTGTGCCATGGAGAAGATGGCATCAGGGATGTCATGGATACATTTGTGGGTGGCGGCTTGTGAAATCCCACAGAGGTCACCTGTGGAGGCCTGACAGGAGCCATTGGCATAGAAATTGAGTGCTGAGGTCACTTTCACAGCCACTGGCAATGGATGCCCTCCATGACCCCTTGGTGCAAAGGCCCGCAGTAAATGACAGATGTGAGTCACCAGGTGCCTAGACATGTGTAGCCGTCAGCGACACTAGTTCTCAGTCATCTGCAGGAATGGCAGGCGGCGTCTACACACCCTGGGTGTCACTAGGTGCCGACCAGCCACGGCTCGCTCTCACTCCTGGGGAACGTGTACAGGAGCCCCTGCTGCTCCTTCTTCATGAGGTTGCTGCTCCTGCCTTTGCGTGGCCAGGTGCCTCAGTCACTCTCTCCTCCGTCTTCTACGGTGTCTGTAGGCCATCAGGCATACAGCTAGGTCACCAGGCTTCATGGTCCTGAAATGGTTCTCCTGCAGCATGAAAGAGAGAGAGATGTGGTTATCGTGACTGTATTTAGCACCTTTCCTGGCCCTGTGTGACTGCCCCTTAATGCTTCCCAGAGAGTGCTGGTCACCCCTTGGATGGCCAGAGATGAGTGCACTGCGTGGCTTCCCTGTCAACCTACGACACAGGTGACACTGGTCCAAAGCAGGATGCTGAGATTGCAAGGGGCTGTGAGCGCCTGTAGCAGTGACTGCTACATGGCCAGTGTTGGCGAGGAGATTGTACAACATGTGCAGTCCAACTGCTCCACGGTCCAATAAAGTTGTGGTCGACCTGAAGTCTGTGCCGGGGGTGGGTGGGGGTGGGGTAAGGTATGGAGTGCTTGGTGGCCCTTTGGTGCCCCCGCGTTGCTTGCATAGGCGGGCAGGCTAGCAGCCTGACCCCAATCATATCACTGTGGCTGCGCCTGATCTGCCTTAGTTGCTGAGGTATGGTCAGTTTATACAGGTGACCCTGATGTGTGGCCATTTCCCTCGCTTACCCTGCCCCCCAGCTCAGTTGCCGGTGCGCGGGATGCAACACCAGGGCAGCACTTGACACCCCCCCTCCCTGCTGACAATGGTCACCTCCGAGGCTGGCCAGCACTTGCCCCCAGACACCCCCCACACCTCAGCAGTCGCCTCCGGGGCCAGGCATCAGTTTCCCCCCTCCCTGATGCCCCTGAGGCCTGTAAACAACAGGCAAGCTGTGGTGAACGCTGCTGCTCACTCACCTCAGTTCCCCCAAAGTGAAGGCCGCCAAGTGCATGTCGCCTGTGTGCTGTTGTGAAACACGTCGGCATGCTTACCCACTGACATAGACGGACGATACGGCAGGGTTCCAAGAGCCTGGTGGGATGGCCTTTTAATTACATGTAGATGTATTACAATTAGCTCCCCGCCGACCAATGGTGGGAAATGCGGCCCACCGTCAGTGGGCTGAGTGGAAGATCACAACCTGCCTTCATGCTGTTGTGAAGTGGGTCCAGCCATATTTTCTGCGCACACCACCGCTGTCAGCGGGTTCGAAAATTCCACCCTATGTGTCTTACTGTTGCCTTAACGAAAGTGTAACTGGGAATTAAATTGATTAGGGGATTTAAAAGTTATCATAGTAATAATTTGTACATCTATTTATGTACTTAAAATCATTTCTCTTTTAATTAATGTTTAATTTAGCTTTATAAAAACCTATTAGACTTTACGGGTCTTATTACTACTGAATTCAAGTCAGGTATCTCGAAATTTATACAAACTGCAAACAAGTTGTGGCAGTTGTTTCAAGTTTCCCTTTGAGATTTGAATAACTCAGCATTTACCATCGGCTGTGCCATAGCAAAGGCAAAATCTTCTTGGTCCCACATAGAGGCAAGTTAAAAGAAAGGGCTGGGAGCAAACCTGTAGATTAGGGCGGTTTGGTGAGCCAGTGAGTCCCCTGCCTCTGGGGGTCTTAACAGAGGCGAGTGAACAAAAGAAGTCCCAGAGTTGGAGCAGCCTCCCATTGAGTGTCAAGCACTCATGACAGCTCTGTAAAGGCAGCATCCCGGTGGCAGGCTGGGTAGCCATGAGAGCCAGAGGCTCCATTTCCCAATGCCCGAACCACAGGTATGAAAAGTCACAACTCCGACCCAAATGAATCCACAGAAGGGGCCTCCTCCCCACTCCTTGATGGGCCTACTGACTTCGACTTTCATCATTCATAAAATTGTTGTGTGCCTCCATGTTGCTCTCCCAGATGCCTGAACAGTGCCTACCTCTCCCACCTTTCCAAGGCTGCCAAGCCTCTGATTGGCCTGACATCTCAGGAGCCCGACTGTCATCCTTAATTGGACGGGACTCACAGACCATCAGGTTTGGGACTTACATTTGTCTCGACAGAAGATTATTTTCAAAGATGATAAGATTCCACCCAAAGTGAGCAGTTGAGTCATAAGAATTACAAGTTTCAACTGCAATTTCCGGTTCATGCTGAATTAACTCGTACCAGGCTGGCTGATGGTGGAGTACTGCAATTGGCCTTCACGATCTTTGTCCATGGGTTAGAAAAAGGAAAATTGAGAAAGGGTCCTGATCGGTGAAATGTGAGTGTGGGAGTTTGTGTATCTGTGTGAATGAATGAGTGTGGAAGTGTGTATGTGTGTGTGTGAATGTGTGTGGTTTGTAAGTCTGTGAATGTATGAATGTGTGTGTATGAGTCTAAATATGTGCGAGTGTGTGTGTATGTATGAGTATACATATGTGTGATCTGTCTGTGAATGTGAGAATATAACAGTAAGGAATGGGACCTTTAATAAATGATACTTTTCAGAATTTGTATAGAATTCTTATGGAATTTGTAGGCATAGCATAAGGCCACCTTGGCAGAGAAACTGTTTTCTTTTTCTCTCTGGAAAAACTCAAACAGTCCTTAGAAATGTCGAGGTCTCTTGGTTGTGACTTCCATGCTGACATTCCAAAGTCAAAAGGATGGTACCTTGTATACCCTTTTCTCTATATGAGTGTCTAGCAAATGGCCCTCAGCATGAGGTAAATTAAAAGTGACCTCAAGCTAAAGTGCTGGACGGAGGGGGAGATGACTACCCTGACATCTTGGGTACCTGTCCTGTATTCATTGGTTAGAAATGTTCAAATCAGTGATTGACAAAAGGTGGATTACCAGCTAGCTCCTGGAAGTATATTAACAAATATTTGGAATCAGGGAGCAGTCCTTGTCAGGCAGCCACCTCCTTCAAATGGAAGATGGACCAGGGAAGATGGAGGAAGACCGGGGGCTGAGTTCCCAAACACTTCAGGAAGAGAGTAGAATGCTGCTGCCACAAGATGCTGAGATCAACTGTGCCAATTGCCTATTTTTCCTCTGGGATCAGTGAACTCATCTGTCTCGGGTTGTACACTTTTCCTGTCTGTTTAACTAATGCATCATACATAAACTGCTGCTTCTTAATAAACTACCTTAAAATCACTTAGGAATTTTTGACTGCCTATCTTAGATAATCTATGATTCTCAAACCCAAAATCTTACAAACTGGTCAGAAGTGGGATTCACAGTAGTCAAGGTATTATTGGCTTAAAATTTGAGAAGCAACAGTCATAGGTTTTAGTTAAATGCGTAAGGAATAGTTATTAAGTGAAGCTAGGAGTCACAATGGCATTGACATATGACTGATTAGAGTCTGACTGAGAAAACAGGCACGCTTGGAGCTAGAGGTACCCTGGGAGCTGTAGAAGAGTGTGATGGAGATCACGAGTGTATTGTTGCTAGGTTTTCTAAAGAGGTTCAGAGAGGCAAGATTAAGTTAAAAAAGATCCAGAATAAGTTGGTCTACAGTGCACATGTGTGTGCCTTACAGCTGGATAAAATATACAAGGAGTTAAGGGAACGTGTTGATAAATTGCAAAAGGAAAATGATGGCTGGGAGCAAAGCATTGCTGTTCTGCACTATCAGTTCTGCTGAGAACAGGAGGCACATGATAGAGTGTGTTATACAAGGAAAAAACTAGACCAAACACTGGAATAAAATATTGATTTACAGACAGAAAATATTAGACTAAGTTGAAGATTTAGAAGATGTAAGGGGGACTTTGAGGGAGTTAATTTGGCAGCAAAGTTTTGCCTGCCCTGAAGCAGACCACTCGTTGCGTGTAGCTAAAATCAAACAGTTTCAGGAATAAATTGATCAACAGTGGACACTCATGGCTGCTGTCTCCAAAACCAGGGCAGGTGACCCTGACCTTTTCTGGAAAAATATAATTGAAAACACTTCCCCCTCTGCTTCACCCAATGCAATGTAGGAATACCAGTCCGGAAGCAAAATCGTCATAGAGCCAACCCGCTCCACGCCAGCCTGTCCCGCAGCCATAATGCTCTGCTGGCGGGCTAAGCAAGGGCCAAGTGGGACTTCTGCTCCTCACTGAAGTGGAAAAAAAGGCTGTTTGGCTGACAGTCAAGCATCATCCAATTGGGTAAAGAGTCTTTTTGCTTTCCAATTGGTGTAGGAAGGCAGTGCGTCACAAGAACGGATGTGTTGGCCGACTAATGCCTGGAGCGTGGAGGCAAGTCATGTGATGAAACCCCCAGGAATAGATATAATCACAGTTGGCAACCCTAAAACACTATCAAGTCACTGTTAAAGCAGGATGCTCTTCATAAACATCAGAAATTCAAATAAAATCAGTTTGAGGAAGAAGCTAAAAAGATTGGAAACTTAAACATCAAGGTTACTGAGTGAAAGTATGTCTTTAAGTATCAATTAAAATCTACTTCTACAGCTGTAAAAAGGCTCTACAGTCTGTTTCCCAAAATATAAAGATACGCCCGAAGCCTTGAAAGTGTTTGGCAGAACTCCAGTTTGAATTTTTCAAAACAGTTGTAACAGAGTTAGGAAAGAAAAAAAATCAAAGACATGTTTTACGGTTAATTTCAAATGTGGTTAAGTAGCAAACATCAGAACTTGAAAATTGGTTTCAGAGGGAAATGAGATAAATATAAGAGATATGGGAAATTTTTTTTTAAAAATTACATTAAAAATGTGATGCAATTGTGTGCAAAGTTTTCTCTGCACCCCTGCACACCCCACAAACAAGCAGCGGAGTTAACCCTTTCTGCTGACAGTTGATTTTTTTAAATTTACCACACACAACCTTTGTATTACCTAACGTACAGTTGGACATTATTACATTTCAAGGTTCTAAATTTCTAAATAGAATTGGATGAGCCAACCTACTGGGCTCTTAACCAGAGCCACAATGGATGTCATTTTTCTCTGTTTTTTGAAACAGGTTTCCAGATCCACGTGAGTACTGTTGATGAAGCAAGAAATCCAGCCATCTGAGAATTAAAGCACAGCATGGTGACACTTTGGACTAAAGACTTTACCGAGTTGGCTATTATAATTCAGACCATTTAGGGACATCAGAACATAGGAGCAGGTGTAGGCCAAGCCTGCTCTGCCATTTAACTGGATCATGGCTGATCTTCTACCTCAATGTCATCTTCTCGCACCATCCCTGTATCCCTTGATGAAATCTACCGACATCTGCTTTGAACATACAGAAGATAGATATTTGTTACCTTTGTGATTTTTTTGTGATCTTCCAAGACAAAATGTTTGAGAACGGGAGCTGTAAAAGTCACCTCTAAGCTGATTGCAAACACTTCAGTCTCTGATGTAAAAGCACCATTTAAAATCACCAAGTCTGGTGTGACGGAAGTATAATAATTTTCATAATATTTTCCTGGTTTATTGTGAAGTAGGTTTATAGGGGGAAGTATAGCTGGGTCTGTCTGTGTGATTTAATTACATTTGGATTTAAGTAGACTGCAAGATTGAAATCATCAAAAGAAGCTAGGTGCTTGACATGCTAATGAGTAAACATGGATGCTGGCTTAGCATGTGGGTCTGAAGGGAATTTACATTTGTTGATAAATGAAGAGATTTGGATTTCAAGCAAGATAAGCAAGGCTAAGGAGTGTTTATTTTTCCCAAAGGTTACTGACAATATTGGCAGCATGAAGGTTTTTATATGAGGAAGATATAGGTTCAAAAACATACGGAGCAATATAATTTATATATTAAAAAGAAAGAAACATATATAAAAGAGAATGAGAGGCTATGTGGAGGAAGGCCTTGTTAGACCTAACAGGAGTGTGTGAAATAACCTTAATGAAGCCTCCAGCCATTTGTTCATGTGTCCGCTATGTAGCGAAGCTGAAGTTGAGGAAAAGCCATTTGAAATTCCATTGTCAAGTGGGTATTGTGTTAACTTGCTGGCTCTGTTTTAAAACTAAAATCTATTTTGGATGGTTGCCTTAAAGGGGGTATAACTGAGAGTCAGGTTAATTAGGAATTTTAGGAGTTATTATATTAGTAAGTAATTGTAGTCTTATATATGTGCTTGAAATCTTTTATTTTGTTAATAAATATTTTAATTAATTTTTAAAATTGCTAAAGATCTTGGTGGACTTATTACTCCTGAATTCAGTGCACACCTCTTCTTGTAATAAATACAAATTGCAAAACCATTGTGATAGCGCGACAAAGTTTCCCTTGTGGATTGGGTGTGCCTGGCACACATCATCTGCCATATCATAACAGGGGGCATAATTGTCTCTGGAATTGATAAAATAAATTGACACGAGTTGTTATTTCAAGCATTCAAAGGGTAGTTTACCTGAAGTTTAAGCAGATAAACAGATTCTAATTTTCAAAACAAACTAATGGAAAAACAGTTTAGGTGGCTTCTAGGTATCAAAAAAAGGTTTGATTCTGGAAAAAATAAATTGAATATTAACAAAACCTGCCAGCGCAACAAAACTGCTGCTTGAATTTAGAATAATTTTGAAATGCAAAACAAAAATAATATCTAGAAAAAAAGGTTTGCTTTTAAGAAAATATCATCTAGAAAAAAGAACAAAGCAAAGAAAATTTGTTTTTAACTGGGACCAAAGTGGAAATGTTTGACTTCTGTTGTATAGATATTATGAGAACATTTTATTGGTCCATAAAGTTTCTCCAGGGCTCTTGAATGAGATATGATAGTAATTAATGAGATGCCCCATTTCATAAAAGAATATAAGATAACAATAGGAAAATCATACCACTAAATGGAAATTGGAATAACTCACCTTGGGTACAGTTCAATGGAATATATCAATCTGGTATTGATGTACGTTGTAGTGAAAGGAAAGCTTAGGTGAGATTAGTAAATTGAAAACCTTCTCTTGGAGATATTTGTGTCCTTGCTTATGAAGCATTTAAGAGAAGTGAATTTGATGGACTGGCCAGTACCTGAGATATCGGGGCCAGGCAGGGGGAGAAAAGCAAACATCTACAGACAAACAGACGGACTCCCCCCTTGATCTTTTGAAAGATTATCTGAAAGTAAAGAAGGCTTATCGGACGGAACACATGTCACAATACGCACAACTTTGCCAGGAAGAAAATAAATTCAATGGTGACAGCAACGTTTCTATTTCCTTTCAGAGTTATCAAATGTTGTTTCCTTTTGAAGACAGTGAAAGCTCAGATGATGAAGTTGATTGGCAGGACACACAGCAAGATCCCCATGGACTGGATAAACCTTTGATAAATGCAGAACGAGCATTTATGGGAAAAGGCAGAGAGATTACCACCAAGCAAAATGAAGTGGGGTGTAGCAGAAGGAATATTGCTCGAATGGAAAATATGCTCCAGAATTCCAAGTTGGTGATGGAATCAGAATGGATTTGAAACTATGGTGAATGCTGGGGCTACTGGAAAGCATCAATGGCTGCATCAGCACAGGGAAAGGGTTTGTGATCTTCTATGCTAATGGCTCAAGCATGGGTGACAGAATGATACCCACAGAGTGCCATCAGAGTTTTCAAGAGCTCAAAAACCATGAGAAGCACATGAAGGATGATTTTAGATTCAAGAACCGCTTTCACCAATTGACTCCTCAAAAAAGTATTTGCATGTGGGCAGAGAAGGAAATACACAACTTGGTCAGAATGCAGGAAGCTGGAATTCCCTACCCAGAGATGGTTATCCTTAAGAAACACATTCTGATGATGTCTGTCATCTCCTAAATAAAATGATGTTAAAGTCAGCTCTGAGAATATGAAATGGGCCTACTACCAGGTCTTACATATGATGCAGCAGCTGTACACAGAATGGAAGCTCATTTATGCTGATCTGAATGTGTACAACATGCTGTGGCACATGGAGAAGATTTGGTTGATCAATGTCAGTGTTATGATCCTAGCTGAGGTTACTCCTGGACCAGCCCAATCCCAGGGTGGAACCCAGCTTGATTGATCCTAACTTTTATTTGTTTGTCTAGATATGTGGAGAGTACCTACTGAACAAAGTCACAGGAGTAGCTGATGAACTTTTAACAAGAGAATAAAAAGTATTCACCAAGAAAAGATTAACTATATTACGATACTCCTTCACCCACAACTTTACCTTTACAAATATATATACAGATTTGTAAGGATAACACAAGTTACAAAAGCTATCTTATATTTTAATGTTCACAGTCCATGTAAACCAATAGGCACCCTGTGGTCAGACATACCACACTCTGAAACCAAGTGACAGATGCCACCTCAATCAGATGCGATGGATCTCCCCTCAACTCCCCCCAGAAACTTGTCACACCATGAGCCAACTAGTCTCACTGCACTTCACCTTTCACACGAGGGCTCCCAATCTTCACTCTTCAAGATCTCGCCTTGGAATCTTCTCCCAAACTGACACTTTCTCTCAGATTCCTTTCGCAAGGGTTCACCTCCAGGGTTTCGAACTCTCCTTCTGATGCTCTTCTTCCCTGGGTCACCACATGCATTCAAGCTGTCTTCCATGCACTGTCTCTCACCAACTCAGCCGTCAACAGTACCACTACTTCACGTACCCTTGGCAAAGAGTTACAGACCTTCAGTTGTCTCTTTGCATCTTCTTCTTGCATCTTGCAAGCTGTTCTTATTTTACATCTGCTTTCTGCAGCTTTTTCCTCTATAAATTTGAAACTTGGAGTCTTTCTTTCTGCCCCTCACTCTTAACTTTGATTAACAGGACCTTTTCCAGGTTCCTGTCCTTCCTTTGACTAGAAGTTCTTCTTGGGATTTTCCCCTGTTTCTGTCTCACTCCTTTAGTCTTGGGACATTTTGGTTCTTTTGGGAAATCTGTAGTTCCCTCTCCCAGTGTCCAGTCTCTCTGGTGTCTTGGCTTCAAACTGAACTTAAAACTGCTGTTTCTTTAGTTTTTCTGTGTGTCTGTGGGAGGTACCTGCCCCTGTCTCCACTTTGGGCAACAGCCCAATTCTTTTACTCTTGTTTGTTTAACCTAGTTGCAACAGTCATAAAAAACCTCATTTGAAATGCAGGCACCTTTTTAAAGTGAAACTAAAGCTCAAATTGACCTTTCTTAACCCAAAAATACAGAAATACAAACCAAACTTAAACTTTAAAGCTAAAACCGATTCCTAACACCTACAAATACCAATATAACTTACTTAAGCTATCTCTATTTCCTAATAGTCAGTCAATTTGTGGAACCTACTGACCCTCACAGAGTCGAGTTTAGGGGCTATAAAATTGCTTCTCAGTTCTTTCGGAAGTCAGGAATTTTATTAATTCTTTCATAGGACATGGGTGTCACTGGCTAGGCCAGCATTTCTATTGCCCATCTCTAATTGCCCCTGAGAAGCTGATGGTGAGTCTCCTTCTTGAACTGCTGCAGTCCATGTGCTTTATGGTGTTTGGGAGGGAGTTCCAGGATTCTGACCCAGCGATAGTGAAGGAACAGTAATATATTTCCAAGTCAAGATGGTGTATAGCTTGGAGTGGAACTTTCAGGTGGGGGTGCTGTTCCCTTGCATCTGCTGCCTTTGTCCTTCTAGGTGGTAGAGGTCGCAGATGTGGAAGGTGCTGTCAATGGCACATGTTGCTGCCACTGTGTGCTAATAATACAGGGAGTGGATGTTGGAGGTGGCAGATGGAGTGCCAATCAAGCAGGCTGCTTTGTCCTGGATAGTGTCGAGCTTCTTGAGTGTTGAAGCAGCTGCACTCACCCAGGCAAGTGGAGAGTATTCCTTCACATTCCTGACTTGTGCCTTATAGATGGTGGTCAGGCTTTGGGGAGCCAGGATGTTGAATTGCTCACCGCAGGGTTCCCAGCCTCTGACCTGCTGTTGTAGCCACAGTATTTATATGGCTGGTCCAGTTCAGTTTCTAGTCAACAGTAACTCCCAGAATGTTGATAGTGGGGCATTCAGCAATGGTAATGCCATTGAATTTCAAGGGGAGATGGTTGGATTCCCTTTTGTTGGAGATGGTGATTGCCTGACACTTGTGTGGCACGAATGTTACTTGCCACTTATCAGCCCAAGCCTGGATGTTTTCCAGGTCTTGCTCTGTATGGGCATGGACTGCTTCAGTTGCTGATGCAATGGATGAATGGGAATCCTTTAATGCTGTCTCTGGTTTAGCTATTACAGCAGATAATGAAGTGGACTTTATTGTTGAGATTGAAACTTTGGGAAAAAAACATGTCCAACAGATAGGGAAACATTACAAATGTGAAATTCCAACAGAGGATTAAAGAAAGGAGTGGGACACTAGTGTGAATGTGCAGAAGCGATTTGTTACATGTGAAGAAACTAACATATGGGAGCGCATGGTGAAGCTGCACTGAAATACTGGCCCAAGACATGCTCAGCTATCTGACAAACAGCATGACATGAAACAGTTAATATGGCCAACAGAGTAAAAAAAATGTTTTTAAATGTTCAAGGCACTGACACATACTCCGTGGAGAAATTGAGTTTAAGACAATTAAGATGGTAATGGTCAGAGGGAGTAAAATTGAAGTAAAAGTAAAAGGAATTTTGTTTTGGGACAATTGAAGGCTAAGGAGGAATAATAGTTAGTAAGAATTATTCACAAGATGGATACAGGTGAAGGGAGAGCTGGAGAATCTTTTAAATCTATGCATAATCTGTGGTGTTAATTGTATGTACATATGTGCTAATAGCCTAGAAATTCAAAACAATAAAAATACTATTGAGCAAGTTAATCTGCAGGTGCAGAGTATCAATCCGAGTGGATAGTGATCAAATAATTCTGGTAGCTTTAGTATGTTATCCAAGATATATAACTAAGCAATTAAGGTTTATAGTTTATATTTTGGAAATGAACTTCCAAACAGTGGCAATCAAAGTTAGATTGGACCTCCGCCCCTTTGTTCCTACCTTAGTCGGGAGGTGCATCTTCCTTGCCCAGCCTTCCGACTTGGTCCTGTTAAGAAATGAGCAATTTAACAGCACTTGGGACTCTTCTGTGCCGGGGAACATCATCAGGATAAGTGAAGTGGGTTGGCGGAAGAGGGGGGTAGGATGGAGGGGAGGGGGTGGGATGGGTCAAGGTAGAGGGATGTAGAATGGGGAGGGGGTTAGATGGGTCAGGGAAGGGGGTAGGATTGGTCAGGGGAAAGGTGTAGGATGAGTTGGTGAGGTGGGTGGTTATGATGTGGTGAGGAATGTAGGGTGGGGGGAGGGGTATGATGGGTTGGTAGTGGGTTGAGGGGCCAGTCGGGGGGTTGGATGGTTCATGGGGGAGTCAGGTGGTTAGTTGGGGGTTGGAAGGAGAGCTGGGAGTTGGGAGGGTAGTCAGGGGTTTGGGAGGGTAGTCAGGGATGTCAGGGCATAGTCTTGGGTTAGCCAGGGTGTCAAAAGGGTAGTCGGAGGGTTAGGGGTAGTCAGGGAGTAGTCGACAGGTAGTCACTGGGATGAGGTGTATGATCGGAGGAGCGGGATAGTAGTCAGGGGGTTGAGGGTTGTAGTCGGGGGATCTATTGTGTAATTATTCTGCCAAGACAGTCGGAACCATCTGAAGTCTTTGATTTAAATCGGAGTATCAGATGGTTCCCGCTGTAGGGTAATTGCCCATAGGAAGTTTAAACTTCCCGGCAATTCCTGTGCAATCCTGCGTGGGGATTTCCAGAGTGCTTCTTCTTGGTTACCTCAAGGGTAGGGCTCCCCTGGAAATTGCAAGTTCTGGGCCATCACGTTAGCTAAAAAGTCTGCGTGAGAAGCCAGTAAAGATATTTCCTTCTCAAAGGGGAGAACTGTAAGAAATGGGACCTTTTACAAATGACACTTCTCTGAATTAGTATAGAATTCTTATGGAATTGCTAGGCATTGCATAAGGCTACCTTGGCAGAGAAACTGTTTTCTTTCTCTCTGTGGAAAAACACATGAACAGTCCTTAGAGTTGTCAAGGTCTCTTGGTTCAGGCTTCCATGTTGACATTCCTAAGTTAGTAGGATAGCGCCTTGTGTACTCTTTTATCTAAATGAGTGTCTAATAAAGGCAAGCAAATGGCTCTCAGCATGAGGTAAATTAAAAATGACCTTGAGCTAAAGTGATGGACAGGGGGAAGGTGACGACCTTGACATCTTGTGTACCTTCTTGTATTCATTGGTTAGAAAGCTTCAAAGAAGTGATTGACAAAGAATAAACTACCAGCCCCTAGAAATAAAGTATATTAATGAACATTCAAAGACAGGGGACAGTCCTTGTCAGGTAGTGGCCTTCTTCAGATGGAAGATGGGACAGGGAGGAGGGAGGAAGAGCTCCCAAACACTTAGGGCAGAGAGCAGAATGCTGCCATCACAAGATACTGAGATCAACATGCTCTGTAAGAATTGTCTGTTCGTCCTCTGGGATCAATAAACCATTCTCAACTGTCACCAGTAGTATACGTTCCCTGCCTATTTAGCTAATGCATCATGTCGAAACTGTTGTTTCAACTTTTTCAACTGCCTATCATAGGTATCTGTGATTCTCGAACCCTAAACCTTACATAAGTGAGTAATCTGGTGAGGATGGAAGTGAGTTTGTTGCGATAACCCCTCACAATTGAATAGGCTGCTAACCCTCACTGACAAAGCTCACACATGGTTACTGCTCACCTCAACAAGATATCGGAAGGCACTCATTGCTTGTAGAGAATTGCCAGAACAGGGAGCAAAAGATATTTGGACCAGAGTTGACGAGGAAAAAGTCACAGTGCTCATCCACTTAAGCCAGGTGTGTGCATTAGAATGCAGCAGGGAGCCTATGCCATTCCAGATGACTTTACATTGGTCTGAGATGGATGCTCAATCTGCTCACTTTCACTACACAAGCCTCACGGTGCCAGACACTCACTGTAAGAAAGGTCAGTCAGATATGCCAAACCCAGCTACTGGGAAGACCTGTTTATCATGGTACCTGACTACAGTAATTCTGAATAGGTGATATGAACCACACATCAGGAACTGGGGGTTGATGTAAAAGAAACTGAAACTTCAGGATATATGAAATAAAAACATATGGTCCTTCGTCAGAACTGAAACAATTTTTAAAAATTCATTCACTGGATGTGGGCTTTGCTGGCTGGGCCAGCATTTATTGCTCATCCCTAGTTGCCCTTGAGAGGGTGGTGGTGAGCTGCCTTCTTCAACCACTACAATCCATGTGGTGTAGGTAAACCCACAGTGCCTTTAAGGAGAGAGTTCCAGGATTTTGACCCAGCGACAGTGAAGGAATGGCGATATATTTCCAAGTCAGGATGGTGAGTGACTTGGAGGGGAACGTCCAGGTAGTGGTATTCCCATGAGTCCGCTGCCCTTGTCCTTCTAGATGGTAGTGGTCAGGGGTTTGGAAGGTGCTGTCTAAGGAGCTTTGACAAATTCCTGCAGTGCATCTTGTAGATGGTACGCTCTGCTGCTACTGTGAGTCAGAGAGAGTGAGTGTTTGTGGATGTGATGCCAATCAAGTGGGCTGCTTTGTCCTGGATGGTGTCAAGCTTCTGGGGTGTTGTGGGAGCTGCACTCATCCAGGCAAGTGGGTGTATACCATCACACTCCTGACTTGTGCCTTGTAGATGGTGGACAGGCTTTGGGAGTCAGGAGGTCAGTCACTCATTGCACAATTCCTAGCCTCTGACCTGCTCTTGTAGCCATAGCATTTATATGGCTAGTCTAGTTCAGTCTCTGGTCAATGCTGACTACCAGAATGTTGATAGTGGGGGATTCATTGATGGTAATGCCATTGAACGTCAAGGGGCGATGGTTAGATTCTCTTTTGTTGGAGATGGTTATTGCCTGGCACTAGCATGGCATGAATGTTACTTGTCACTTGTTAGCCCAAGCCTGGATATTGTCCAGGTCCTGCTGCATTTTGACATGGACTGCTTCAGTATCCAGAGTCGCAAATGGTGCTGAACATTGTACAATCACCAGTGAACATCCCCATTTCTGACCTTATGATGGAAGGAAGGTCATTGATGAAGTAGCTGAAGATGGTCGGACTGAGGACACTACCCTGAGGAACTCCTGCAATGATGTCCTGGAGCTGAGATGACTGACCTCCAACAACCACAATCACCTTCTTTGTGCTAAGTATGGAGCCAACCACCGGAGAGTTTTCCCCCAATTCCCATTAACTCCAGTTCTGCTAGGGCTCCCTGATGTCAAGGGGTAAAAAAATTACTTAAATAGTGGAGTTTGGATAGTGTGTCTGTGTGTGTGTGTGAGTGTGTGTGTGTTGGGGGGTGGGGATTTCATTGAATTAGAGACAGCTGGTCTGGAGGCTTTAACTCATCAAAAGAAGTTAGGCTTGAAATGCTAAATACACAAAAATTTCTGAAGTCTTAGAATGTGAGGTGAGGAGAGCTTGTATTTTTAGATAAATCAGGGTAGTTTGAATTTTAAAGAGATGATAGGATGTTACATCTAGCCAGAGGAGCTAGGCCAAGCAGTGTGTTTATTTTTCCCAAAGGTTACTGATAATATCAGCACCATGAAATGATCTATATTATGAGAAAGATAAAGTTCCAAAGACATATAAGAACAACAGAATTTACATTAAAATGGAGAAACACATATAAAGGAGAATGAGGACATGTGTCAGGGAAGGCATTGTAAGATCCACCAGAAGTGTGAAAAGCCTTCAGTATTTGTGTATCAAGCCAGCTGTCTAAAGAAACCAAAGGTGGGAAAAGCTACTTTGAACTCTACTGTCCATGGTATTGTGTTGACTGGCCTGGATCTGTTTAAATCTATCTTTTTACCGTTGTCTTAATGGGGGTGTAACTGGAAGCCAAATTAATTAAGGGTTTTAAGGGTTATTATAGTAGTAATTTTTAGACCTATGTATGTGCTTGAAATCTTTTCTTTTGCTAATAAATTTTTACTTTAGTTTTCCAAAAAATCTCTGAAGCCTGGGTGGACTTAATACTATTGAATTCAGGGCACGCATCTCCAAATAAATACAAATTGCAAAACCGTTGTGACTGCGTGATCAAGTTTCCCTTGTGGACTTGATCCACCTAGCACACATCATCTGCCATGTCATAACAGTAGGTCAGTGAACAAAGGGATGATGGGACTTGGTGCAAGTAGCAGAATTTTGGATGACCTCAAATTAATGGAAAGCAGAAAATGGGAAGCTGGTCAGGAGAGCATTGAAATAGTCAAGTCTATTGGTACAAAGGTGAGGATTTCAGCAGCTGATAAGCTGAGGCAATGTCAGGGGTGTGCAATTTACATTGGTGAATGTAGGTAGATTTGATGATGGATCTGGAATGAGGTTGATAATCAGTTCTAGGTCAAGTTTTTGCCTCAGACAGCATCCAGAGAGAGGAATGGAGGCAGTGGCTAGAGAATGCCACTGTTGCAATGTTTGAAGGCAATTGCCTTGGTCTTCCCAATACTTAGTTGGAGCAAGTTTATGCTCATTCAGTACTAGATGCTGCACAAGCAGTTTGACAAATCAGAGACAGTGGAGGGGTTGAGAGAGATGGCAGTGAGGCAAAGGAGACGTTGTCACTGTATATGTGGAACCTGATATGTTTTCAGATGATGTCATTGAAGGGCAGCTGTGAATGGTAAATGGAAACACCAAGGACAAATCCTTGGGGAACCCCAAAGCTGTGAGAGTGGGATAAAAAAAACTATTGCAGCTGATTCTCTGGTTAAGATGGTATCCATCATCTGATTTCTTGTTTGGCTTGTGTGATGATGTGGCAGATAATATGTGCCAGGTGGACCAAATCCACAAAGGAAACTTGGCTATGCTATCACAACAGTTTTGCAATCTGTATTTATTACGAGAAGATTTGTGCATTCAGTTCAGAAGTAATGAGCCCAATAATACCTTTGGAGATTTTACAAATTAAATTAAAACTGTTATGATGTGGCAGACAATATGTGCCTGGCGGACCAAATCCACGAGGGAAGCTTAGTCGCATTATCACAACAGTTTTGCAATTTGTATTTATTATGAGATGTGTGCACTGAATTCAGAAGTAATGAGTCCAACAAGATCTTTAGAGATTTTAACAAAAATTAAATTAAAATATTTATTAACAAAATATAAGATTTCAAGCACATGCATACAACTACAATTACTTACTACCAAAACAACTCCTAGGGCAGAATTTTACCCTTGGCATGTGGGCAAGTAACTGACACGCCCGTGGGTGAAATTAAGCGCGTTGACGTCGGCTAAGCATCCCAACGTCAACCCGCGCTCTCGCGATATTTCGCTAGGTGGGCGAGTGATGAAGATGGAGGCGCGCCTGCCATTAATTAAATGGCCAGTTAAGGCCCTTGAGAGACCAATTATCTCCGACTTTACGTAGCCCTCACAATTTTCAGGCCATTGCATGGGCAAAACAGGCAGGTGGCAAGGCCAAAATTTGCAAAACCTCATTCACGGGCAGGATAAGAGGGGTGAGTAGGCTAGACAAAGCGAATAATGAGTATTTTGGATATCACTTGCTGCTGCTTGCTTCTGTGAACAGGGCAGTTTCACTTCAGAGCTGCATTCAGAGAATTTAGAGGCTTCAGTTCAGGACTCAGTGCTGTCTTCCAGGCCCCTAGAGGATTCACACCATGTGGGGCCTTCCAAGTACCAGACAGCCTTCCCTTACCATGGTAATGGGGGTTGTGGTCTCCACTGGAGATATCTTCTCCTCTGAAGAAGAGAGGGGCAGAAACGGGAGGAGGCCAAGTGTCCTTATTCAGGAGGGGAGGGACCTGTGGGAGGAGAGGCGCAAGGGGCGCAGGGCCAAAGGGAAGGCAAAGACGGAAGGGGCTGTAGAAGATGTCACTATCCTGCTGCCAAGGATTGCAGCTACCTCAATATGTCTGCGATGCAATGTTAAAGGAGGCTCAGTCTCTCAAGGGAGAAAGTGGCCTCCTTCTGTCAGAGGATCGGCCCTGAGATCAGCTCTGACTGTGGGTGGACACCCCATGCCTGTGGCGCTGAAGGTCACGGTGACCCTAAACTTCTATGCCTCTGGCTCTTTCCCGGGCTCATTGGGGGATCTGTGTGGAGTCTCCCAATCAGTTGTCCACAGTTGCGTCAAACTGGTGACAGACGCTCTGTTCAGGCATGCATTGACTTTCATTCATTATCGTACGGACAAGGCCAGCCAGGCAGAATGAGCCAGAAGCTTTGCAGCAATTGCTGGACTCCCCCACATCCAGGGTGCAATTGAGTGCACACATGTAGCCATAAAGGTGCCAGTGGGTGAGCCGGGAGCCTTCATCAACAGGAAGGGATTCCACTCCATGAACGTGCAGATAGTGTGTGACCACAGGGTGTAGATTTTGTAGGTCTGTGCAAGGTACCCTGGCAGCTCCCATGATGCTTACATCCTGAGACACTCCCAAGTGCCGAGGCACTTCAGTGCTCCAGCCTGGCTGGATGGATGGCTGCTGGGTGACAAGGGCTATCTGCTCAATAGATGGCTCATGATGCTTCTCCGCCAACCAAGAACAGAGGCCGAGTTGCGGTACAATAGCAGCCATGCCTCGACAAGGGTGGTTGTAGAGAGAACCATCGGTCTTCTCAAGATGTGCTTCTAATGCCTGGACCTTTCAGGGGCGCACTCCAGTACCCTCCAGATCATGTGTCACTGAGAGTGGTTGCATGCTGCACACTCCACAATCTTGTGCTGGAAAGGGGGGACGCAGTGGAGGAAGAAGATCTTGACCCAGCTGCACAGGCAACAGATGATGAGTCCAGTAGTGAGTCCGAGGACTAGCATACTCAGGAGAACGCTGAGTGTATAGACACTGACCTGGGTAACCTCCAGGGAGGCAAGGACACCCGGGAAGCTTTGATCCAATGCTCCTTCAGCTAGCCTACCAAATAAGAACTACCATTGCATGCCAGGGCTGCAGGATCCATACTCAATCCATGACAGGACCAGTTCCTTGGTCAACAACATACATTATGTGCCAGTGCAATAAAGTTTAAGGAGTCACATGTCCATCATAACATCATGGCTTACCCTGCACCTACAGAACAAATGAAGCATCCCCAGAGGCCAGCTGCAAAAAAAATGTTATTTACCGCTGACTGACAAACATTACTGAAATTAACATTGACCAGTGTTTAACATCACAACATTAAAAAAAACCAGAAAACTGGGGGAAACAAATATCACCTGTGATCAGGCCATGTTGTGATTAAGGTACTTTAAGTTTTCGCTTGCGAATGCTCCGTCTAGGTGCTCCCCCCTCGCTGGCACTGGCATTGGAGACAGCCTGCTGACTCTGCTGTCTTGTTGGCCTTGATGACCTTGGCAGGCGTCCTCTGGCCCATGGAGCCTGTGCTGGCCCTGCCTGGGAGGGAGCAGCCAGTGCCATGGCTGGCATCTCCCTAGTCACTGCAGCCTCACCATATGCCACGGTCACTGGCAGAGGGGCAGAGGAGCTGCTGCCATCATCCGGAGCGCCCTGAGAGGAGCCCGCAGAGACAACAGGCAGCTCGTGCGCCAATGTCATGTTGCTTTGGACCTCCCTGCTTACCATTGATGGACAGGCACCTAGCTGGGATTTTGGGTGCCCAATCCATGTCCCACACTGGCACTGCCCAGTTGAGGTCATTGCCGGTGTGAGGGCTTGCAGGTCCGAGCGTATCCCCAGGAACCCCTGAATGAGTCCCCGGAGGAGCCACTTTCTCCATGGAGGAGGCATTGCGATCAGCCATGAGGGTCAACGCAGTGCTTATGCTCCGCATGGACTCCTCCACAACGGACACCATGGCACGCATATCCTCATGTATCTCCGCTAGATTGTCCTGCACACCCTGCTGGACATCCAGCAGCTGCTGCCTCATGGGTGACTCCAGAGGCACATCATCAGCCATCGACTGAACATTGTCCTGGTCCCTATATGGTGGAGTGCCCCCCATGGCGATTCTGAGCGCCATGGAAGAGTAGGTTTTTAGTCTAGCCAGGGTGGAAGTGCATCAGGGAGTGGGTAATGATGAGATGGGAGTCCATCCAGACATGGTGAAATGATCTGAATATCTCCAGGTGATGCGGATGGGGCTCCTTCCTGCCCACTTTCCTCCATACAAAAGCATAATTTCTAATGGTCTGTTTCAGTAGCTGATGACAGAGGTGATTTGCCATTACCACCTTCTTATGATTCCCACAGAGCCAATTGTTGTGGGGGAGCCAATGCAGGCCAGAGTGACATTGTCAATGTTGTCTTCAGAGTAGGAAGAAGCTAGTGAAGTTCCACTGTCTCATCAGTCAAGCGCGATCCACTTGGTTGAGCATCGTGCAATCTTAGACAATTGGCACAGGGTGACCAACACTTCATGGGTGAGCAGGAGGTGGAGGAGGCAGAGGCAGCTGCGGGCAGTCCCTCTCAGAGGATGGAGGACAGACACAGCCATGCTGAGCTGGGTGGAGATGTACAGCCTTGAGAGTAACACATAAGGGATATTCATGGACTAGCAGTATGAGATGTGTGCTCACTTGTCGGAGTTCCCTGGACAGAGAATGGAGGAGTCATGCATCATTGTGTCTCAGGCCTTTGAGCACGTGAGCTTCTTCACTGAGAGTGGCCAACGTCATGGCGAGAAACACGTGGCATCACTCTGAATGTATGCAGGAACAGTACACTCTCATGCACAGAATATATGTCACATTCTGTAAACATTGACAAGTGAGTAGTGCTGATAATGCAAAGATGCTTGGAGTGGATGCCAGTTGTGCCCCAGTTGGCAATTTCTTCTGATGAACAAACTCTCCATGAAAGGACTGAGAGGGTCAAAGATGATGTTGAGGTTGAGCGGGTTGGGGGGGGGGAGGCGGGACACCTCTCATGGAGCATCATTATCATTATCCACCATCTTGATCCCTCTGATATCATAACCATCTGCACAGCAAAGTGCTGTGACAGAGGCTGCCTCTGAATTGATGCCGGTGCAGTAATTTGTGGAGGTGCACCCATTGGGACCTCCAGGATGAGAACAACCACCATGGGCATCTCCGCCATATACAGACACAAACAAGCAGGCTTTTCACACCTCATCCCCAGCCACAGGTGGAGCATCTTGTAGGAGGGGCTGGGAATGCAGGGCTCCACATTGATAATTTCACTTGGTGTTTCTTTTCAGTGATGTGGTATTTTTGTGTTAAGTAACAAGGGCTCAATAGAATAGAAACCTTGTGGTTTGAAGCCAGGTTCGTTTGTTTGCTTTCTTTGACATCAAGGCTAAAGAAGGAATAAATGGAGGGGTGAAGCAAAGGTGTGTGTTCAGCATAAATTTGTGGCTGATGGAGACTTGCGCATCATTCAATATAGGGAAAAAAGAAGGTTTTCTGCATTGTGCACATGTCAGATGCTCTCTCTCTTGGATGAAGGTGTGTATCAGAGCCAAGTGCATTCCAAGATGGGGTGCACTCAGGAGAAAGATGCCTGAGCTTTCCTGCCATCCTGATCAATGCCTTAAGGCTGATCTAGACCTATGGACGCCTTGCAACACGTTGGCACTGACCTTCAGTGTCTCTTCCTCCTCTGAGGAAATGTGCTGCTCCTCTGCTTCTCCCTCTTCAACATCCACACCTCACTTGAGGACCATGTTATGGAGAACTCAGTGGACAACAACAATGTGAGAGACCCTTAAGGTAGGGTATCAGAGGGCGTCACATCCTGCTTTAGGCAGTGGAATTGCATCTTCAGAAGTCTGATGGCCTGCTTGATGATGGTACTTGAGATGAGTTGACATCAGTTGTAGCACCTCACTGCCTCTGTTGCAGGGTCACACACAGGTGTGAGTAGCCATCTCTTCAGGAGATATCCCTTGTCCCCTAATAACCTTTCATGGAGTCTCCCAGTTGCCATGAAGAACTGCCGCACCTATGATTGCTGGAGGGTGAAGGAGTCGTGGCAGCTGTCAGAATACTGTACACACAGTTGCATGAAACATATTGAGGTTGCAGGTCAGCTGAACATTTTGGGAAGTGAAATCCCTTCCTATTAAGGAATCTCCTTGGCTGCTCAGTCAGTGCCTTGATGACTAAATGGGTGCAATCGATGATCCCCTGCACCTGATAGAATCCCATTTCCGGGAATGACCTTGCTTGCCTCCACCTACACTATCACAGCTTCCTGGACCTCCTTGCTCTGCCCCCATGATCCCTGTAGGCTCACACTCTCAACAGCCCTAGTGCTCACTGATCAAACTTTCAGGGTACATTGATCACGCGATGGCCATTGTGTGCCCATAAGATGATCCATGAGCTTTCTCCCTCTTATGAAGCGTTCTGAGTTGCACCGGCATTCACAACTGGCTCTCTGCTGTGAAACTGACTCCTCTTCATGGACGGAGTTGACATGCTGCCTGTTTCCTGTGCCTTGTCTCAAAAATTGCAAACTCGTTAATAATTAGCTTGTTTGCATGCTCAATTACAGACCCACCATCTTTGGGTGGTTCCTGCTTCCCCAACCCTTTTCAAAAATTACAACGCATTCGAGCTGCCTCAGGAATCTGTCATGCCATTCGGTAGTGCTGTTTGCCCTCACCCCAATTGGGGTCCTTAAGTGGCCAATTAAGTGGCTACTTAAGGCCTTCTGCCTGACTGGACTCAATTTTGAGGCCTAAGGGAGGAGGTCAGGGATGGGGGAGATGGGGCAGGAAACCTAGCAAGTCAACTTGCTGGGGCCTTGGGAAGGAAAGTGGATGCTCATCCCTCACTGGCTCCCTTTCCACATTGGGCGCCCAACCACCTGCCCAAGGTCTGTCCCTCCCAGGTCATCCTCCCCACCTGGCCTTGCCATCAGGACTCCCAACCCCTCTCTCCCAACATTTCCCACCACCCCCCCACGCCCAGACCTCCCCTCCCATCCCTGCCCTGGAACCTGGGCTCTTGGACTTAGAATTTGGGGACTGCCAGGTGACTGTTCCTCTCACAGTGTTGGGTCAGGTCACCCATTTGACCTTAACATTGGAGTCTTGACCTAAAACCCAAAATCTTGTTCTGGGACTCAGTCTTGTGACTCTTCTCTGCAGTGCCTCTAGCTTTTAAATGTCTCCCTACTTCTTTCGTCAAAAGAACTATCTGTTCTCTTCACAGATGCTGATGAGACTCTGTACTTCCAGAATTTCTGTAGTTGTTTCAGCTTTTCAGCATTTGGAGTTTTTTTTGACATCCTGTACCTTTTGTCTCAGTAGCACAATGGGTTTTCAAAGTATTGCCATTCACAACTCAGGTTAATCTTAGCAGGTGTTAAATGGTCTACTTTCTTGCCAACTATATCTCAATGTCCTCTGAACAGTCCTGAGGTGTGCCCACATCTACCAAATGACCATTGCGATCCATTAATCTGAGTTAATTGTTCCACCACAATATACAGGACAATAGCAACTCAGTAGGCTGATTAGCAATTGCATTCTTCTTAGAAAAAGTTGCTGAGCATTTCCTCCTCCTTCACTCAGAGCCTGAGATGTAAAAATTCCTCTGTAAAGTGATACCAGGAAATGAATTAACTTCAAAATGATAGGCTCAATAAGTAAAGTGAAAAAGAGTCCATTTTAATTCCAGAGGCTTGAACACATTCTCAGTTCCTTCGCCTCCGTCCCATCTGTTCTGATGATGCCACTTTCCAAAACAGTTCTTCTGACATGTCTTCCTTCTTCCTTAACCAAGGTTTTCCACCCACGGTGGTTGGCAGGCCCTCAACCGTGTCCGGCCCATCTCCCGCGCGTCCGCCATCACACCTTCCACTCCCTCCCAGAACCATGATAGGGCCCCCCTTGTCCTCACTTATCACCCCACCAGCCTCCGCATTCAAAGGATCATCCTCCGCCATTTATGCCAACTCCAGCATGATGCCACCACCAAACACACCTTCCCTTCACCCCTGCTGTCAGCATTCCATAGGGACCGTTCCCTCTGGGACACCCTGGTCCACTCGTCCATCACCCCCTACACCTCAACTCCCTCCCACGGCATCTTCCCAAGCAACCGCAGAAGGTGCAACACCTGCCCCTTTACTTCCCCCCTCCTCACTGTCCAAGGGCCCAAACACTCCTTTCAAGTGAAGCAGCATTTCACTTGCACTTCCTTTAATTTAGTCTACTGCATTCATTGCTCACAATGCGGTTTCCTCTACATTGGAGAGGCCAAACGCAGACTGGGTGACCGCTTTGCGAAACACCTTCGGTCTGTCCGCAAGCATGACCCAGACCTTCCTGTCACTTGCCATTTCAACACACCACCCTGCTCTCATGCTGACATGTCCATCCTTGGCCTGCTGCAATGTTCCAGTGAAACTCAACGCAAACTGGAGGAACTGGAAGCCATGTAGTTCAAGGGCAATTCGAGGTGGGCAACAAATGCTAGCCATGCCTGCAACACCCACATTTCATGAAAGAATCATTTTTTAAAAAACCAGTGACCTCTACCACCTAGAAGGACAAGGCAGCAGATGCATGGGATTTTTTTCCACATTATACTCCATCTGCCAGATATATGCACTCACTCAACTTATATATATATCCATCAGCAAATTCCTTATGTCTTCTTCACAACGTACTTTCCTACCTATCTTTGTGTCATCTGAAAATTTAGCTACCAATTCTTCACTCCCCTCATCTAAGTCATTGATGTAAATTTCCGACAAAGCACTTGACAGCCTTCCGGACTTAACATTGCGTTCAACAACTTCAGATCATGAACTCTCTCCTCCATTCCCACCCCCTTTCCAATCCCCCTTTTTTCTAATAACTTATATATTTTTAAAATATATTTTTCTTTTCCCACCTATTTCTATTATTATTTTTAAATTTATTTCCATCCATTGTTTTATCTCCACCTATTAGCCTATTTCGATCCCTTCCCCCACCCCGCCCCCACTAGGGCCATCTGTCACTTACTCGTCCTGCTTTCTACCCTTAATATCACCATTAGCACATCCTTTAGCTAATATCAACACCACTTTGTCCTTTTGTCTATGACACCTTTGGCAATCTCTTCTTTGCCCCCACCTATCACTGGCCCTCTATCCAGTTCTACCTGTCCCACCCTCCTCAAACAGCTTATATTTCACCTCGTTTCTATTTTTCTTTAGTTCTGATGAAGAGTCATACGGACTCGAAACGTTAACTGTATTCCTCTCCGCAGATGCTGTCAGACCTGCTGAGTTTTTCCAGCTATTTTTGTTTTTGATGATTAGCTTGTTTGCATGCTCAATTACAGACCCACCATCTTTGGGTCTAACTAACTCAAACAATATCTGATATTATAAATATTACAACAATTAACTTTTAACAAAATTCAATTCTATTTTCTGCAAGCACAGGCCTATTACAAGCATTTTGGCAGTATAGTTTGCATCACATATGGTTTTGGCTGATTTTCTTTGTGCACTAAAATTCTGTAGCTTATTTGTAAAAAATTATTTCATGGGATGTGAGTGTTGCTGGCAAGACCAGCATTTATTGCCCATTCTTAATTGCCCTTGAGAAGATGGTGGTGAGCCACCTTCTTGAACCTCTACTATCCATCTGGCGAAGGTAGACTCACAGTGCTGTTAAGAAGGGAGTTCAAGGTTTTTCATCCAACAACAGTAAAGAAACCGTAAAATAGTTCTAAGTAAGGATGGTGAGTGGCCTAGAGGTGTTCCCATGCATCTGCTGCCTTGTCCTTCTAGGTGGTAGAGGTCACCGGTTTTTTAAAAAATGATTCTTTCATGGAATGTGGGTGTTGCAGGCATGGCTAGCATTTGTTGCTCACCTCGAATTGCCCTTGAACTACATGGCTTGTTAGGCCATTTCAGAGGGTAGATAAGAGTCAACCACATTGCTGTGGGGCTGGAGTCACATGTGGGCCAGACCAGGTAAGGATGGCAGACTTTCTTCTCTAAAGGACATTCAATTGATTTTTGTGACAAATGATGATAGTTTCATGGTCACCACTGGCTAACACTAACTTTTAATTCTACCAGCTAATATGACAGAATTTGAACCCGTGTCCCCAGAGCATTAGCCCTGGGCCTCTGGATTACTAGTTCAGTGACATTACCACTATACCACAACCATTTCCCCCTGTTTGGATGATGCTGTTGAAGGAGCATTGTCGAGTTGCTGCTGTGAATCTTGTAGATACGAACATATGGAATAGGAGCAGAAGCAGGCCATTCAGCCCCTCGAGCCTGTTCCTCCATTCAATAAGATCATGGCTGATCTGTTTGTGTCTCGAGTTCTGCATTCTCATCTACTCGTGATAACCTTTGATTCTCCTGCCTAACTAGAACCTATTACCCCTGCCTTAAAAATATTCAGTGATCCCACTTCAACTGCCTTCTGAGGCGGAGAGTTACAAAGTCACACAACCGTCTGAGGGAAAAAACTTCTCCTCATCTCCATCCTATAAGGGGACACCTAACTTTAAAACAGTGCCCCCTAGTTCTGGACTCACCCACAAGAGGAAACATTTTTCTCACGTCCACCTTGTCAAGAACATTCAGGATTTTATATATTTCAATCGTCACCCCTCACTCTTATAAACTCCAGTGGAAACAAACCCAGCCTGTTCAGCTTATCCTTATAAGATAACCAGCTCATTCCAGGCATCAATCTAGCAAACATCCTCTGAACCGCCTCCAATACAATTACATTCTTCCTTAAATAAGGAGACCAAAACTGCACACAGTATTCAAGATGCAGTCTCACCAATGCCCAGTGTATCTGAAACGTAACATCCTTACTTCTATGTTCAATTCCTCTCGTAATAAAGGATAGCATTCCATTGTCCTTCTTGATTACATTCTGTACCTGCATAATAACTTTTTGTGACTCATGCACAAGAACACCGAGATCCCTCTGTACCTCTGAATTCTGCAGTCGTTCTCTATTTAAGTAATATTCTGCTTTTTTATTCTTCCTGCCAAAGTGAACAACTTCACATTTTTCCACATTATACTCCATCTGCCAGATATATGCCCACTCACTCAACTTATATATATATATATATATCCATCTGCAAACTCCTTATGTCTTCTTCACAACATACTTTCCTACCTATCTTTGTGTCATCTGAAAATTTAGCTACCATGTCTTCACTCCCCTCATCTAAGTCATTGATGTAAATTGTAAAAGGGTGAGCCCCCAGCACAGACCCCTGCGGGACTCCACGAGTCACCTCCTGCCAATCAGACAAATACCCATTTATGCATAAAAGCAAAAAACTGCGGATGCTAGAAATCAAAAACAAAAATAAAAATACCTTGAAAAACTCAGCAGGTCTGACAGCATCTGCTGAGAGGAACACAGTTAACATTTCGAATCCATATGACTCTTCAACAGAACTAAGGAAAAATAGAAAAGAGGTGAAATATAAGCTGGTTTAAGGTGGGGTCGGTGGGGGGGGGGGGGACAAGTAGAGCTGGATAGAGGGCCAGTGATAGATGGAGATTGCCAGAAGATGTCATAGTCAAAAGGACAAAGAGGTGTTGAAGGTGGTGACATTATCTAAGGAATGTGCTAATAGGTGATATTAAGGGTAGAAAGCAGGACAAGCAAGGTACAGATAGCCCTAGTGGGGGGAAGGGATCAAAATAGACTAAAAGGTGGAAGTAAAACAAAGGATGGAAATACATTTAAAAATAATGGAAATAGGTGGGAAAAGAAAAAACTATATAAATTATTGGAAAAAAGGGGGATCGGAAAGGGGATGGGGATGGAGAAGAGAGTTCATGATCTAAAATTGTTGAACTCAATATTCAGTCCAGAAGGCTGTAAAGTGCCTAGTCGGAAGATGAGGTGCTATTCCTCCAATTTGGGTTGAGCTTCACTGGAACATTGTAGCAGGCCAAGGACAGGCATATCGGCATGAGAGCAGGGTGGAGTGTTGAAATGGCAAGCAACAGGCAGGTCTGGGTAATGCTTGCGGACAGACCGAAGGTGTTCCGCAAAGCGGTCACCCAGTCTGCATTTGGTCTCTCCAATGTAGAGGAAACCGCATTGAGAGCAGCAATTGCAATAGACTGAATTGAGGGAAGTACAAGTGAGATGCTGCTTCACTTGAAAAGAGTGTTTGAGCCCTTGGACAATGAGGAGAGGAGAAGTAAAGGGGCAGGTGTTGCATTTTCTGCGGTTGCATGGGAAGGTGCCGTGGGAGGGGGTTGAGGTGTAGGGGGTGATGGAGGAATGGACCAGGGTGTCCCGGAGGGAACGATCCCTGCGGAATGCCGTTGTGGGGGTGAAGGGAAGATGTGTTTTGTGGTGGCATCATGTTGGAGTTGGCGTAAATGGCGGAGGATGATCCTTTGAATGCGGAGGCTGGTGGGGTGATAAGTGAGGACAAGGGGGACCCTATCATGGTTCTGGGAGGGAGAGGAAGGTGTGAGGGCGGATGCGCTGGAGATGAGCCGGTTGAGGGCCCTGTCAACCACTGTGGGTGGAAAACCTTGGTTAAGGAAGAAGGAAGACATGTCCGAGGAACTGTTTTGGAAAGTGACATCATTAGAACAGATGCGATGGAGGCGAAGGAACTGAGAAAATGGGATAGAGTCCTTACAGGAAGCGGAGTGTGAGGAGCTGTAGTCGAAGTAGCTGTGGGAGTCGGTAGGCTTGTAATGAATATTGGTGGACAGTCTACCACCAGAAATTGAGACAGAGAGGGCAAGGAAGGGAAGGGAAGTGTCAGAGATGGACCATGTGAAAATGATGGAGGGGTGGAAATTGGAAGCAAAATTAATAAATTTTTCCAGGTCCAGGCCGGAAGCAATCATTGATGTACCGGAGAAAGAGTTATGGGAGGGGGCCGGAGTAGGACTGGAACAAAGAATGTTCCTCATACCCCATAAAGAGACAGGCATAACTCAGGCCCATACGGGTACCCATAGCCACACATTCTATTTGGAGGAAGTGAGACGAGTTTAAGGAGAAATTGTTCAATGTGAGAACAAGTTCAGCCAGACGGAGGAGAGTAGTGGTGGATGGGGATTGTTTGGGCCTTTGTTCAAGGAAGAAGCGGAAAGCCTTCAGACCATCCCGGTGGGGGATGGAGGTGTAGAGTGATTGGATGTCCATGGTGAAGAGGAGGTGGTTGGGGCCAGGGAACTGGAAATTGTTGATATGATGTAGGGTGTCAGAGGAATCACGGATGTAGGTAGGAAGGGACTGGACAAGGGGAGAGAGAATGGAGTCAAGGTAGCAAGAAATGAGTTCCGTGGGGCAGGAACAGGCTGACATGATCGGTTATCTATTTATGCATACTTTCTGTTTTCTGCCAGCCAGCCAATCCTCCATCCAGGTTAATATGTTACCTGCAACATCATGAGCTTTTATTTTCTACAATAACCTTTGATTTTTTTTTTATTCATTCATGGGATGTGGGTGTCACTGGCTAAGCCAGCATTTATTGCTCATCCCTAATTGCCCTCGTTGAGAGTCAACCACATTGCTGTGGGTCTGGAATCACATGTAGGCCTAACCAGGTAAGGATGGCAGATTTCCTTCCCTAGCAACACCTTATCAACTGCCTTCTGGAAATCTAAGTACGGTATATCTAGGGGCTCCCCTCTATCCACAGCACACGCTACTCCTTCAAAGAACTCTAATAAATTGGTTAAACACGAGTTCCCTTTCACAAGACCATGCTGACTCTTCCCAATTACCTTGTATTTTTCTAAATGCTCAGCTATAACTTCCATAATGATTGATTCTAATAACTTCCTCACCACAGATGTCAAGCTAACTGGCCTATAATTTCCTGTTTTCTGCTTCCCTCCCTTCTTGAATACAAGGGTTCTATTTGTTACTTTCCAGTCTGATAGAACCTTTCCAGAATCTTGGGAATTTTGAATAATTAATACCAACGCATCTACTACCTCATTAGCCATCTGGACCCAGAGACTTGTCAGCCCACAGCTCCATCAATTTGCTCATTACCGCTTTCCTAGTGATTGTAATTTCACCAAGTTCCTCTCTCCCCTCCACACCCTGATTTACAGCTATTACTGGAATGTTTTTGTATCCTCTATAGTGAAGCCAGAAGCAAAATATTTGTTAATTTCATCTGCCATTTCCTTATTATCTACTATTAAATCCCCATTGTCACTCTCTTGAGGACCAACACTCATATTACCTACTCTTTTCCTGTTTACCTACCTGTAAAATCTCTTGCTATCCATTTTTACATTTCTAGCTAGCTTCCTCTCATACTGTAATTTCTTTCTCCTGATTAACCTTTTAGTCATTTTCTGCCATTCTTTATATTCTAACCAATCATCTGACCTGCCACTCATCTTGTGGTTACTTTTGGATGGTACACACTGCTGCCACTGTGTGTTGGTAGTGGAGGGAGTGAATGTTGAAGGTGGTGGTTGGGGTGCCAATCAAATGGCTGCTTTGTCCTGGATGCAGTCAAGCTTATTGTGTGTGGTTGGAGTTGCATACATCCAGGCAAATGGAGAGCATCATCCTCCTGACTTGTGCCTTGTAGATAGTAGACAGGATTTGGGGAGTCAGGAGATGAGTTATTTGTCACAGAATTCCCAGCATCTGACCTGCTCTTGTAGCCACAGTATTTGTATGGCTGTTTCCATTAAGTTTCTGATCAATGGTAACACCCATGATGTTGATGGTGGGGGATTCAGCAATGGTAATGCTGTTGAAACTCAAGGGGAGATGATTAGATTCTCTCTTGTCAGAGAAGGTCATTACCTGGCATTTATGTGGCTTGTATTTCACTTGCTACTTACCACTCAATTCTGAATGTTGTCTAGGTCTTGCTGCATGAGACCACAGACTGCTTTATTATCTGAGGAATCGCAAATGTTGCAGAACCCTGTGCAATCACCAGGAAACATCCTCACTTCTGACTTTCTGATGGAAAGGGCATTGATGAAGCAGCTGAAGACAGTTGGCCTAGGAAACGACGCTGAGGAACCCTGACAGTGATGTCCTGGAGCTGAGATGATTAGCCTCGAACAACAACCATCTTCCTTTGTGCTAGATATGACTCTTACCAATGGAGAATTTTCCCCTGATTCCCATTGATTTCTTGATGCCACACTCGGTCAAATGCTGCCTTGATGCCAAAGGCAGGAACTCTCATCTCCCTTCTGGAATTCAGTTCTTTTGCCCATGTTTTGACTAAGATTGTAGTGAGGTCAGGAGCTGGGTGGCCCTGGTGGAAACTAAGTGGACAGTTGAGCAGGTTATTGCTGTGTAAGTGCCACTTGATAGCACTGTCAATGACACCTTCCATCACTTTGCCGGTGATTGAGAGTAGACTGATGGCCATAATTGTCTGGGGTGGATTTGTCCTGCTTTTTGTGTACAGGACATACCTGGACAATTTTCCACATTGCTGAGTAGTATTGTAATTGTAATGGAACAACTTGCCTAGGTGCACAGCAAGCTCAGGAGCACAAGTCTTCAGTACTATTGCTGAAATGTTGTCAGGACCCATAGCCTTTGCAGTATCCAGTGCCTTCAGCCTTTTCTTGATATCACGTGGAGTGAATCCAATTGGCTGAAGGCTGGCATCTGAGATGCTGGGGACCTCCGGAGGAGGCCAGGATGGATCATCCACTCGGCACTTTTGGCTGAAGATGATCGCAAAAGTTTCAGCCTTGATGTTTGGAGGTCTTGTATAACTGTATTCCCAGACTTATCTCTTAAACCTTTTGCCTTTTGGTCCTTCTGTTCTCTTTGTTCAAATGATCATCATTTTGCCTTTAGTAACTTTTCAACTGATTGAGCTGGAATGTCCTTGAAATTTAGTTTGCCTTTTCACCATCTTCATTTATCGTTACCTGAACCCACTGAATAATTTTTAACTTTATTTTCTCCTGTGGCACCAAAGAATAAATGAACTTGTCATTAATTTGATTGCCTCTTGTGAGGCCTTCTGGGCAAATTTGCTGGCTCTGTGACAACAGTGACTACACTTCAAAAGTAATCAATTGCTTGTATAATACTTTGGAAGACACGCTGAGGAAGTGGTGAACTACATTACACTGTTCTTTCTTTCACTTTCCGAACTGGAATTACAATAAAAAATATTCTGCTGACTAATGTAAGAGTAAAACCCAAAAGAAACAAGAAGATTCAATTGTAGGTCAATGGAACCGGTGACCATAGGGCCATTCCTTGGTCATCGAATATTTCTCATTTATATTCAAAGTGAGTATTGACATCACTGAGTCAGCACAAGAGGTGGAACTTACTGCATGACTTACAGTAAAGAGAGTGCATTTTAACAGTTTGTCTCCAAACTACAGCAAATGGGACTCATGTCTTAAACTACAGCAGAGTCTATTGATAAAAGCAGGATTATTTCTCCAGCAAAACGCAGAGTGGAAAATTGTTCCATAGCACAAATTATGTGTATAAAATCAATCCCATGTGATTGATAGGAGAATTACATTCTGGCTGGGTCACTATAATCCAGTGATGTATATTGCTCTAAATTGTCTTTCCAGCTGTAGAAAATGGCCTCAGGACCATTTGGAGTGCAGATTAATACAATATAATTATATATCATAATATTATTATTAATAGTTAATAATAAATTATAATATATAATTATATATATAACATAACATATTATAAACCTATAATATCTTCTGCAAAATGCAGCCAGTTTCAGGATAGACAAATAAAGCAGCAAAACAATGGAACAAGTTTACTGGGCATACCTTTACTGTATTTTCTTTTCCATTGTTGGCTTGTGCTGAATATGGATTAAATAAGTTTTAATCTCTTACAACCTCTGCTGGAAGTAATGAATGAACAAGCAGCAGTTGAAGGTTGTTTTTTACTCCTTTGGCAGGACCTCATTGTTTAACATATCTTAAAGAGGTGATGGCTAATGGAGGCTGGGAAGAGTAGAGCCCCAAACCAGGGGGTACATAATATCGTTAGGGTGTCAGTGAAAGACGGTGTTGGAGGTATACCAATTGACCGTAACTTCTTCATTAAGAGAATCCTTTTGGAATCCTGTGGATTCAAGACTGTGGACATAAACCATCTGCAGGACTTGCCCAGCACTGGATACTTTGATTTGATATTCAAGAATGTTGCAGCATGCTTCCGGAGAAACCTACCACAGCTGAGAATCCTCACAGTGGAGCCACTGTTTACCCTGCCGTCACAATGGGACCAGGTGGTGACTGTGTATCTCTACAACTCCCATATTCCTGTTGTGGATGTGCTTACCTTCCTTGCCAGGTACGTCAACAAGGTTGGAAACTGCACTGGAGGTCAAGAATGCTTTCAGGATTTGGACCAGTAAAAGGCAGGTCAAGGGGGCTCTAAAGATGGAGGGTAAGGGAACAATCCTTCACCCTCCCTCCAGCTTTGCTACTAGGGGAAGCCATGGCTACCTTGGCTATATGGAGTAGCCCAAAGTTTGTTGTTTCTGTGGCAAATCTGGCCATATGGCCGTCAACTGCAATGCCATCATCTGCAAGAACTGCAAGCAGACTAAGTGCTGCAACCTGTGTGGTGGGGCAGGCCATCTTCACAAGACCTGCCCAAAAGGCTGCGTCAGTTAGGCACAGCTGGCAAGAACCAAGGAGAGGCATGCTGATGGAATGGCAAGCAGGATTACCACTAAAGAGACTTGCAATCCTCCATCCATCAAGTTCTCCAGCAAACAGAATGGGACAAAGAAGGACCACAGAGACGAACAAGAGGAACAGAAAGAATGAGGCAGCAGACTGCCAAACACCAGCACTGTCCCCGAACCTCCCACTCCTCAGTGGACTGAATCAATGGAGGAGGAATGAGCAGGAGGTGGGGAACTGGGGAATGGCAGCTGGTGAGGAAGACCAAAAAGAAGAAAGGGCCATGAAGAGACCAAGCCAAAGGCGAGAGGCAATCCCTATCCGACATGGATAACAGGGACTGCTGCTTTTTGGACAAGGAAGGATAAGGGCAGCACCTGCAGAAGCAGCAGCAAATCTCAAGAGAGCTGGAGGAGGAGTGACCCAAACTCCAAAACATTGGAGGCAGTGAAGAGGTCACCGCACCCCAACTTCAAAGTGAAGAGGCCAGCGCATTCCAGCTCCAGGAAGCTGGGAGCAGCAACGCCCTCAAGGAGGAGTGGATGGGAAAGACATCTGCAACAGGGAACAGTCCGATTCTCACTCCTTGGATGAACTCCCCCACCCACCACGTTAACCGGGTTGAACAATTCTAACAGAGTAGACCAGGAAAGTTTCCTCAGCTCGTCACAATTGAGACAATTTGTGAACACAATGGATGTGCAAGAGTCAACACAAGGGCTGGAACTGTCAAAGACAACATCTCTGGTAAACTACAAAATGCTTTAAAATTGGTAGAAAGATCACTTCCATTAACGTGTGCAGCATGAAATCTACTACACGATGGGTTTCAACCTTGGATTACCTTGCCATGGTCAAAGCTGACTTGCTGTTTCTGCAGGAGTGTAGGATACCACACCTCAGTTCTTACTGGCAATGGTCACGATGGTGGTCCCTTGGGCCATTGATCTGGTTGGGAAGAAATGACTCCTGTTCCCCCAGCCTGGGTATTCTGCCCTGGGGAGGCAACTTCACCATCATCGAAGTCAAGGAGGTGGTGAACAGACGCCTCCTCAGGGCAGATGGAATTACAAAACTGCTGTGCTCCGGTTAATTAACATGCACTCCTCAGCTCCAAACAGCGAGTGGCTAGCTGTTATTCAACAGCTCCCACTGCTGCTGGCAACATCCAGACGGTTGTTCTTGGTGGTGACTTCAGCTGCATCATTGATGTGGCTTGACGATCCGGCTGGACGACCTGACAGGGCCAACAGCAAACTGGACACCACATCCAGACTCCTGATAGAAACAGTAAAAGGTGCCAAGCTGCACGACATCTTCAGCAACTCTTCAGACACAGTGAGGATACACCTGGTCGCGGCCAGACTGGTCCATCCGTTCCAGGATAGACTTCCCGTTTCTGTCCCACACGTTCATGATCAGATCCATTGATGTCAAGCCAGTGTTCTTTCTCTCACCATTGCCTCATACTGGCCAACTGTCACTTACAGGAAGGCGAGAGGGTTGGCAGGGGCACAGAGAAGCTGAATGTGATTTTGCTAACCCCAGAAAACATTGAGGAACTCAAAAGGGATTACAAAGGTTGGAGAAACAAGAAATCCCTCTTTGAGTCCCCGATGCTCTAATGGGAAGTGATCAAGGAGAACATCAAAAGGTTCTTCATCCTCAAAGGTGTTCAGAAGGCTAGACATGAGCAGAAGGAAATATCGTGAATCCAGAAAAGCAAGTAGAATCTGCTCCGGCTGCAGTCTCTAGGGGTCGATGTCAAGGAGTATCTCCAAGAGGTGAAGAGCCAGCAAGCCTCAGAAGCCTCCAAGATCATCTTCCGGTCCAGAGTCCGCTCTGTGGAGCAGGAAAAGATGTGCTTGTGTTTCTTCTTCCAGAGGTCTTAGTTTACAGCATGTGGGAGTGTCAACAAACCTCTAACTCTGGACAAGCTGACTAAAGCCTCGGGTCCTTTGAGAAGAGTAAAACTCCCGGAAGCGGTGGCTTACAGGCTGAATTGTATTCGGCTCTATGGAGCTGGATTGGCCCAAATCTGCTGGAAGTGTATGAGAGCACAATTCTGACCAGCGGCATGTCAGGTTCCATGAAAAAATGTATCTTCACCCTCATCTACAAGTGGAAAGGGGAAAGGGAGAAAATTAGAAATTGGTGGCCCATTTCACTGCTGAATGTGGACTACAAAATTCTGTCCAAGGTCATTGCCAATTAGGTCAAGTCTACTCAAGAGGTGGTGATCCACTCTGACCAGACCTCCACTGTACCAGGCAGGAAGATCTCCGAGAGCCCTACCCTATTCAAGGATATGTGGGGATGGGGAAGTGGACACCTGCCTCATCAGCCTGGACTAGGAGAAGGCCTTTGCCAGAATATCACACATCTACGTGGGACGAGCTCTCCAAAATTGGGGTTTGGGGAGGGAATCTACATTTGGATTCAACTGCACTACACAAACATCAATAGTGCAGTTTCAATCAATGGGTGTGAATCAGAAAGCTTTCTATCAAATGTGGAGTCAGGCAGGGTTATCCTCTCTCCTCTGCCCTGTTTGTGTGTTATATCGAACCTTTTGCCGAGTCCATCAGGAAGGACTCGGGCATAGGAGTGTGGATCCCAGGCAGCAAAGACACTCAGGCCTTCCTGTACATGGATGACGTCGCTGTCTTCTGTTCAGAGCCACTGTTGATGCATGGTCTGATGAACATCTGTGACCAGTTCAAACTGGCCTCAGCGTCAAGGTAAACAGTGGCTAGAGTAAGGCCATGTTCTTTGGGAACGGTCCCCTTCACCATTGGGTCAGACTACCTGAAATTGCTGGAGATATGGTTCGGAGGGACCAAGGCATGTGCTAAAAACCGGAAGGAGTGTGTAATGATGGTAAAACAAAAACTGGGCATGTGGGACCGATGCCCCATCTCCATTGCAGGTAAGACCTTGTCATCAAGTATGAGGTGCTGTTGGTGTTGCTGTACATGTGCAGGTCTGGACCATTCCTCACTCCTGTACCATGTCGATTGCCTGAGCCAGCTTTTGCTTAATCTGGAGGTCAAAAATGGACCGTATTCATAGTGACATGATGTACAAACCTCTAGATAAAGTGGGAAAAACATACCTAACATCGCTGTCATCCTGATGGCTACCTTTGTGTCTGGCTGCCTCAAGCTGTGTGCAGATACCTCAGTACACAGACACCAAGTGTCATTATTTGCTAAGGTCCTATCAGTGTTGCGAAGGATGGGTCAGGTCACATTGCAGTGGAAAGCTCCAGGCAGCTGAACCCTGCTGTGCCATCTATCCCTCGTGGATAAATTTATGCAGAAAAACACCTTTGACCACAAATCCATCAGGCAGTGATCTGCATGTAATGTTGTAGCTTGGCTGGTCCTGAGAAAGGCTCTCCCCATCAGATCCTTCCTACACACCCAGAGTCTCACTCCCTCTGCACATTGCCCTCGAGTTGGCTGTGGTGGGAAGAGACGGTTGTCCACCTCCTTCTGGAATGTGCCTTTGCAAAGAAGGTCTGGAGAGAGATGCAGTGAGTTTGTCGAGCTTTGTCTCGAGCAGTTCTGTCATAAGGGGCCCTGTACTCGATGGGCTGTTCACAGGGATGCATTCTGAGATAAACATCAACTACTGCTGGAGGACCATCAAGTCAGTAAAAGGCGCTCTGCGGTCTGCTCAAAACTTGCTAGTCTTTTAGTATTTAGAGTTGTCCTTGACTGAGGGCTGCAGACTGGCACGTTCTAAGGTCTAAGACCATGAGCTGAGGGACACACTGAAGCTTGGGCCAGCTGCTGCAGAGGTGCAATGGAGAAAGGTTGTTGTTTAAGGCCTTTCAGTCATAGTACACTGAGGGTTGGAAATTGTGTACAACCCCTTATGCTGTATGCCTGACAAGGAATGTATATTGTAAATATCAAGGATATTGAAATTGTATTGAGGCACCACAAAGTGGAACATCCTGTGTACAGGAAAGCTGGATTCTATTGCACTTTCTGTAATTTTCAGTTGAAGCTTTTTGCCCTCGGGCTGTTTGCCTGACATGGAATGTATATTGTAAATATCAAGAGTCTTACAATTATATTGAGGCACCATTGATTGGAACATTCTGTAGGGAGACAAGTTGAATTTTAGTGTACTTTGTGTAATTTCCAAGTTGAAATGTTTTGTAAAGTGCTTCTTTAAATTTTGCCAATAAAGTATATTTTTTTGGAAAAAAAGCAGATAAAAATGCTTGCTTAGTCATCAACTACAGCTCCCAATTTCAAGCCTTGGGGAACACACAGTATCATTGTGTAATCAGTTTCAAATTAAAACTTGTGAAAGAAAGACAGAAAAAGTTTATAAAATGCCTTTCATGAACTCAGGATGCCCCAAAACTATTAACTTCACCCTTTGTTATTTTATTGTTAGAATAAATGTATGTCCTGTAATTACTGATTTGTCAACCGGTTTTTCCTGATGTACCTTATCAAAATAACTTTGAATGCCTCTATCATATTTCCTCTGAAACCTTGTTCTGGTGAAATGAGTCCCAGTCTCTTCTCATAACTAATGTTTCTCATCTCTGATGTTATCTCAGTGAATCTCTTCTGCACCATCTCTGTGGCCTTGACCTGATAAAGTGCTATCTCAGTGCAAGCTTTTATTTCCTATGTTTGAGTAAATTTATTTTGTGCCATCTCTTTTGAATAGAAAGCTGTACTAACAGGTTTACACCCACATCCGGTAGCTCTATAATCCCAATATCCACAAATTCTCTGGAGGCCAAGAGAAAGTGTTGACTTAGTATTTGTCTCATTCTTTCACTCTCCTTTACAGTATTTCCTCCTTCATTGTTTAACATCTAATACCAAACTGGATAGTTAATGTGCTTGTATATTTTTGCTCATTTTCTCATTTGTCTTTGCAATCTACCTTCTTATAATTTTCCTATTTTTCCCATATTTGCTCTGTATTTCTTTCTATTATCTGTTCCATGTTCTAAAAGCATCTTCTTAGTTTCAAGTTTGATCAATCTCTCTATTCATCTATTAAACTTCGATAGATTTGTTTTTTACTTCCTAGAATATATTTGCATTCTCTCCATTTTCTATTTTTATGTAGACACAGAGCTTATATATTTTTTTATTCATTCATGTGATGTGGATGTTGCTGGCTAGGCCAGCGTTTATTGCCCATCCCTTGTAGTTGCCCTTGTTCAGAAGGCATTTAAGAGTCAACCACACTGCTGTGGATCTGGAGTTATGTGTAGGCCAGACCAGGTAAGGACAGCAGATTTCCTTCCATAAAGGGCATTAGTGAACCAGATGGGTTTTTACGACAATCAGCAACAGTTTCATGGTCATCATTAGACTCTTTTAATTCCAGATGTTTATTGAATTCAAAGTTCACCATTTGCCTTGGTGGGCTTCAAACCCGGGTGCCCAGAGCATTACACTGGATCTCTGGATTACTAGTCTACGCCACAGACTATAACCATCATATGAAAACTCTTGTCTGTGTGTGTACTTCTTGTTGTGCATTTACTTCCTGTAATGTCACATTTTTACAACCACACTTTACTGAAATCAGAATATGAGGAAATAGAGAACATATAGGGCAGAAAAATTACGCTTGGTGGGTGTGTGCGCACGTGACCTGGCAGAGTGCAAAATGATGCGCGATAATTTTGGGCGAACATCCCGATGTCATCATGCAGTCCCGCGAAATTTAGTTCGGCAGGCATGCGACATAGTCAGCAGTGTGCCCGCTGACAATTAAAAGGGCTATTAAGACCATTCAAAAGTTAATTAAACTCAAATTTACGCTGCCCGTCCAAACTAATGGCTGGTGGGCAGGCAAAAAGGCCAAGCAGCCTTTACATTTTTTAAGAAACCTCATCCACGGGCGGGATGAGGTTTCTTAAAGCAAATAAAAATCACAGAAAAATTTTACACTTGAATTAAAAACATGTCCCTGCTCATGTGACAGAGTCACACGAGGGTACATGTTTGATGGCATTTTTATTTTGTACATTAAGATTTTTCAAAGAGTGCTTCATTTCCCTGAGGCAGCTTGGTGCCTCAGGGAGATTGAAGAGCTCTTTCGTGTGCATGCGCGAAGTTTGAAGTTTGCCCTAGGCCTGCTCGCCCTCCTCCCCCCACCCGTACAGGAAGATCTGAGCGCTGCTGCTCGCGTTTTATGCTGGGTGGGCCTTAATTGGGCTGCCCACGTAAAATCACAATGCGGTGCCAATTGCGGGCAGTGGTCCCTGCCCACCCCTGCCGAGCACTCCCACCAAGGGCAAAATCCTACCCATAAATAAAATGTGAGACAAGAAATGAGAAAATTACCAATAAGAAATTACAAGGGATTTAAGAAAACAACAAATCCCAAATCAATGGACAGGGGAACTCATGAATAAAAGAAAGGAGAGCTAATTGAGTAACTCAAAATACTTTCTGAAAACATTTTAATCTATTATTTTGTTCCCCAGCAACTCCAGTTGAGTTTGTGAAATACCTCTGGTCCATCTTGGGAAGATGTACACATGTTTAGACTGCAGGACCTTCCATTAGCTCACAGTCACGGCTCTGTTCATATAGTTGTTTGGTAGTACAGAAGTTGTGTTATGACACAACAGTTTTTAAAGGCTGAGTTATTTAAAATCCCAGAGGGAAACTTTAAACAACTGCCATAACCCAAATTTTTAATTGGTATGTTTTGAGTTGCAGCTCTAAATTCAGGAATAAGACCATCAGATCTCGAGAGGTTTTTATATCAAACTAAATAAGATATTTATTAAGTCACAACAAGGTGTTAGACACATACACATGCGACACATGGCTACAAATTATTACCATCATAACTTTTAACAAATTCTCAAATTAATCTCCACTAAGGCAACAACAATCCATAGATTTAAAGCAGACACCAGGCAAAGCATTTTCACCTTACAAATTCAAAATGAGGTTCCTTTCAATTTGGTTCCTTTGCAGACAGTTGTAGCTCATAGGCTTTAATCTTACATGCCTCTCCTGTACACACAAAACTCCTAGATAAAAGCAAAAAACTACGGATGCTAGAAATCCAAAACAAAAACAAAAATACCTGGTAAAACTCAGCAGGTCTAGCAGCATCTGCGGAGAGGAACACAGTTTACGTTTCAAGTCCGAATGACCCTTCAACAGAACTAAGTAAAAATAGAAGAGAGGTGAAATATAAACTAGTTTCACTGGCCCTCTATCCAGCTCTACTTGTCCCACCCCCCCTTAAACCAGCTTATATTTCACCTCTCTTCTATTTTTCTTAGTTCTGTTGAATTCGAAAACAGAGCTATCCAGCTGGCCAACGGTGACTAGGACCAGTCCTGTGCTGTTGGTGAGGTTGGAGCTGCTCTACCAAGTGAGGATCCAGCAGTGTAACATCCAGTAGACAACCATGCTGTGAGTGATATGTCCTCTTTCACAGCCCACTGCCATGCACTAATTATCTCCCCTTGTTTTCGCAGGCACACCTGCAAAAAAGCTGACAGAGTTCATGACCCAGGGCCTCAAAGCAATCTCCAAAGAAATCTCTGAAGAGGAATCTGAAGGCACCCTCCCTGAAGTCCCTTCACCGCGCTCACCCACACCCTCCACCAGTGCAGAGACACACACCTCGGTGGGACCTAGCTTTAGAGTAGCCTCGGGATCACAATCTGGAGAGAACATCGCACTTTCTGATCCACAGCAGGTGGAGGCAGGGACTTCCCAGGTGTCTGGCACTCAAGGACTGCTGGAGGCCTGAACATTGCTGAGTCTGAGTCAGATGATGAGCCTCTGGATTCGGTCACGTCACAGTTGCTGGAGCTGCAAAGGCAAACTAGGGAACAACAGGAAGGGATGTCCGCTGCCCTCCTCAGATTGCAAGGCATGATGGAGGATTCTGCCCATCTTCAGGCTGGGGTGATAGTATTGCAACGCACAGAGGTCAACACTGGCAGGATGGCGGCCACCATGGAGACTTCAGAACCAGGCCCTACAGTCTGAGGATATGGGGTAGACCATTTAGGACTAAGATGAGGAGAAACTTCTTCACCCAGAGAGTGGTGAGCCTGTGGAATTCATTACCACAGAAAGTAGTTGAGACCAAAACATTGCATGTTTTCAAGAAGGAGTTAGATATAGCTCTTGAAGCAAAAGGGATCAAAGCGTACGGGGAGAAAGCAGGACCAGGCTATTGAGTTGGATGATCAGCCATGATCATAATGAATGGTGGAGCAGGCTCGAAGGGCCGAATGGCCTACTCCTGCTCTTAGTTTCTATGTTTCTATGTTTGGTCCAGGATGCAACCCTGTGTTGCTGTGCGGGCTTAATTCCATTGCTGATGCCATAGTTGGCCTCCAACAGTGTGTATGCGAGGGGGGTGCTGGTCAGCTCGATCTCACTCCAGCTACCCATTCTGCTCACGGAGTCAGCCAGGGGCCCTTGGGCACCCATAGGGAGGAGGATCAGTTGGTGCACACTCCAGGGCCATCCAGCAAGGTGACTCTGGGAGTGACTGGCCCATCTAACTCTCCTCTTCCTAAGACCTCCACAGATCAAGCTTCACAGGCCGAGGAAGGTGCCACTGCCACACAGCAGGACCCCGAAAGCAGGCCGGGGACCTTCAGGTTTTAGCCCTCCAGAGGACACCCGCCAAATCACAGACAGGGCAGCACAGTCAGCAGGCTGCCTCCACCTCTGCTGTGAATGTCCGGGGAGCACCAAGATGTAGTGGCAGGGTTAGGAAAGTTAGGTAAAAATAGTTGTACAGCCTAGACATGGGTGTTAATCACTTGTACGTACTGTTCACTATTGTCAATAAACTCCTAAGAATGTCACCCTGCCTGTGGCTCCTTGTTCTGATGAGCAGTGTTCTTGTCACTCAGATGTGAAATCTTTCTGCGCAAGATAAAGGCAGGTGTCTCAGTCCAGGGCCTCTTCCCTGTGCTCTGTGCAGCCTTCAGACCAAAGTGATGGTCCAGCCTCACACTCCCTGGAAACATTACTGATGCCTGCACCTTGGTAGTGCTTGTCATTGTTGCCAGAATGTTGTGGGCAGGCGCCACAGGGTTCTCGCGTTTTCTCTGTGTGCTCTCAGCACCTTTAGGGTGGGGCTGGCCCCCATCACACCAGCATCTGTGACCAGTGATGCTGTACACAAGCTCTTGAAGGGCTGAGGTGTTGAAGGTGGACACAGCATCAGATGCGTCTAAACTTTCATGGCTGCATCTCTGAGATGGTCCTGATCATGGAGCGCAAGCGAGCTGCCCTCGGCCAGACAGGAGTCACATTCTCAAAGGCTATGTGAAGATCTATGGAGTGGCCTCACTGCATGTCATCATCATCCTCCTGGCGACTGAGCAGCTATTAGGGCCTCCACTGTATCTCCATGACAGGAGCATTCTCACAGAGGGTATTGATGCTGTGATAAGCCAGACTAGAGTCAAACATTCACAACTGTGATGTGAGGATCTACGGGTACACCTCACTGCACGTCATCATCATCCTTCACAAATCTGGCAGCAATGAGGGCCTCCAGAGTGCGCCTGCCTCATTCAGCTAGTGTGACAGCCTCATCCCTGTCGTCGTCACCACCAAGGACCCTGTCGCTCTCACCCCCATTAGTGTCCTCCTCATCAGGGGAGACATGCAGCTCCCCTATCTCCTCCTCAGCCAGCTCCTCAGCCCGTTGTAGCGCCAGGGTGTAAAGGGCACAGCAGATGACAACAATGCGTGACACCCTCTGCGGACTGTATTGCAGGGCTCCACCAGACCGGCCCAGGCACCAAAACCACATCTTCAGCATCCCGAAGGTCTGCTCCACCAAGTTGCGAGCTACAGCATGAGCCTTATTATAACGTTGCTCTGCTGCAGTCTGAGGCCGCTGCATGGGGGTCATCAGCCACGGCCTCTAAGGGTAGCTCTTGTCCCCAAGGAGCCAACCCTGTTGCCTCTGTGAACCCTGGAATACTACAGAGATTGGTGAGCAGCTCAGGATTAAGGTGTTATGCACACTCCCTGGAAACCGTGTGCATACCTGCAGGATGTGTTTCTGGTGGTCACATACCAGCTGCATGTTCAGTGAGTCCTTGTGGTTGATGAAGTCCACTGAGTGTAGCAGTGGAGTCCTGAGCACCACATGAGTGCAGTCAATCACACCCTGCATCTGTGGGAATCCCAAGATCAGGGCGAATCCAATGGCCCTTGAATTCTGGCTGTCCCAGTCCTGGGCAAAATGCACAAATGTGTGTCATGGAGAAGATGGCATCCGTGATGTCACGGATTCATTTGTGGGTGGCGGGTTATGAAATCCCACAGAGGTCACCTGTGGAGCCCTGAAAGGAACCACTGGCATAGAAATTGAGTGCTGCGGTCACTTTCACAGCCATTGGCAGTGGATGCCAGCCATGTCCCCTTGGCACCAAGTCCTGCAGTAAGTGGCAGATGTGAGCCACCAGGTGCCTAGACACGTGTAGCTGTCGGCGATACTGGTTCTCAGTCATCTGCTGGAATGGCAGGCGGCGTCGATAGATCCTGGGTGTCACTAGGCATCGACCAGCCACGGCTCACTGTCGCTCCTGGGCAGCGAGTGCGGGAGCCCTGCTGCCCCTTCTTCATGAAGTTGCTGCTCCTGTCTTTGCATGACCAGGTGCCTCAGTCACTTTCTCCTCCGCCTTCTACGGTCTCTGTAGGCCATCAGTCATACAGCTAGGTCACCAGGATCCATGATCCTGACATGGTCCTCCTGCAGCATGAAAGAGAGAAAGAGAGATGTGGTTATCATGGCTGTACTTAGCACCTACCCTGGCCCTGTGTGACCACCCCTTAATGCTTCTCGGAGAGTGCTGGTCACCCCTCGGATGGCCAGAGATGAGTGCGCTGCATGGCTGCCCTGTCAACCTGCGACATGAGGGACTCTGGTCCAAACTGGGATGCTGAGCCTGCAAGGGGCTGTGAGCGCCTCCAGCAGTGACTGATACATGTCCGGTGTTGGCAAGGAGATTGTACAATATGTGCAGTCCAGGCTGCTCCGCGGTCCAACAAAGTGGTGGTGGACTCGATGTCTGTGCCGGGGGGTGATGGGTGAGGGGTGAAGTATGGAGCGCTTGGTGGCCCCTTGATGCCTCTGCGTTACTTGCATGGGTGGGCAGTCTAGGACTCTGACCCCAATCATATCACTGTGGCCTGTCTTAGTTGTAGAGGCATGGTCAGTTTACATAGGTGTCTCTAATGTGTGGCCACTTCCCTCGCTTACCCTGCTCCCCAGCTCAATTGCCTGTGCACGGGATGCAGTGCCAGGGCAGCACTTGACACCTCCCCCCGCCACCCTCCCCTTAGCAATTGCCCCCAGACACCCCCTCCCCTCAGCAGTTGCCTCCAAGGCTAGCCACCACTTGCCGCCAGGCACCTCCCACTCCTCAGAAGCCACCTCTGAGTCTGGTCAGCACTTACCACCAGACACCCTCCACCCCTCAGCAGTCACCTCCGGGGCCAGGCATCAGTTTCCGCCACTCCCCGGTGCCCCTGAGGTCTGTAAACAACAGTCATGGATAATGCTCCTTCTCATTTACCTCGGTTCCCCCAAAGTGAAGGCCGTCAAGTGCACGTCGCCTGCGTGCTGTTGTGAAACATGTGGGCTGAGCGGAAGATCGCAAACTGCCTTCATGCCGTCGTGAAGGTGGTCCCGCCATATTTTCTGCACACACCACCTATCACACCCACCGCCAGCTGGCGTGGAAAATTCCACCCAGAGTTAACGTTTTAACTCCATATGACTCTTCTTTGGAGCTAAAGAGAAGTAGAAATGATATGGAATTTATACTGTTGGAGGGATGGAACAGGTAAAGCAGAATAGAAGGTCAGCAATAGGTGGAGGCTAAGGAGAGATTGACAAAGATGTCATGGACACAAGACAAAGAGAGTGTTAATGGTAGTGGTGAAGACTAAAGAATGTGCTGATGGCAGCATAAAGATGAGAAAGCAGAATGTGTTAATGGCAGAACAATGGTCAGCGCTCTGTGAAAGAACAGACTGAACAAGAGACAGATGGCCTTGTGGGTGGAAGAGGCGGTGGTTGGGGAAAAAGGATAAAAAAGGGATAAGAAAGTATTTAAAAAAGTATAAAAATCAATAAAAATAAAGATAAATATAAAAATGAGTAAATGAAAAATAAAATTAAAAAAAGGGTGTAAATTCGGAGGAGAGAGCTCACAGTCCGAAGTTGTTGAACTCAATATTCAGTCTGGAAAGCTGTAAAGTGCCTGATCGGAAGATGAGGTGCTGTTCCTCCAGTTTGCGTTGGGCTTCACTGGAACATTGCAGCAGGCCAAGGATGGACATGCAGACATGAGAGCAGGATGGTGTGTTGAAATGGCAAGTGACAGGAAGGTCTGGATCATGCTAGCAGACAGACCAAAGGTGTTCTATTGTATACCTTTTATTTAAAAAGAGTTTTATGGCTGGAGGAGTTGTATGTATTAATTAATGGAAAGCTTTTACGACCAGTCACATGGGAGAGAGGGAAAAAACCTGGACTGTTGCCTGGTTACAAGAGGCCACAGGGAGGGAATAGCAGTTTTGTTTGTTTTGGAAGCTGTTTGAGTGCAATTGGGAGCAGCAGAGATAGCAGACCAACCTGAAGCTGAAGGCTCTCTGTCCTCCTTTGCCTAAAGTGTGTGTAGCTATCGACTGTAGCCAGAACTCTCATGAGTGCAACTAGTCTGAAATTAGGCACAGCTGAATCAAGCTGGTGAGAATTCCTAGGCATCCACCAGGATTAGCAGCTCGTCGTCACACGAGAGAACTCCAAGTCAATAGCGTTGAGACCCTAAAAAGACTTTATCCTTTATTTTTATAGCCTCATTAAAAGCCCAACTCTGCAGAGAGACATTATCTGTTTGTCCTTTGTTTGCCTGTGTATGTCTGTGTGAGTGTTTCGGGGAATTCTTTGGGGGAAGCTGCACTTCCTGATTGTAATTGTTTATTGACTAGTACATGCAATTTGTTAAAGGAAGTTTTGTTTTAAGAATAAATTAATCATTCTGCGTTTTTGAAAGAAATTTGGTCATAGTCTCTTTTCTTCAGGGTACCAGGGATATAGATACCCAATTGGCCACTTCAGGATAAAATTAAACATTAAAATTAATGGGGTATGGCCTGCAGAGTAATGGATAATTGGCGCACTCCTCTTATCCTGGTCATAACATGAGCAATATAAAGGGTAAAACTGGCAAGTTTGTGTTCAGACACAGTGAAAGGTTTGCCCTGACAGGAGCAGCTCTTTCAGCCTAAAATCAGTGATTTTGTTGAGACAGCAACTTTATGTAATTTACATCAAGTGCTTTGGATACACTATTATTGTACCTCTAACATTGGGTCTACTCACTCAGCAGTTGGTTGGACATCTGAGGAGGAGGCTCTGAGTCCTCCAGGTAATCAGCCACAATGACAGGTACAGTAACGCCAGCAGCTGCTGCTCCCTTCTCCACAGCCACATGCAGCTGCACGCAACAGAGGAGATGAATACAGAGCTGTACCTCAAAGGGGTGATACCTTCACCACAGGGTCTATAGGCCAAGGCAAGTTTCCTCAGTCTCTCTGAACAGCAGTGCCTCCAAAGACTCAGGCTCTCATAGCAGGTTGTCACAGGTCTCTGCAGTCTCTTGGAAGAACAACTCCTCCCCAAGAAGAGCATGTGGTCATCTACTGCCCGTGGCTGTCAAAGTGACCAAAGTGGTCAATTTTTTCATGCCCAAGTCCTTCCAGGGACTTGTTGGTGATGCAAGTAGGATCTTATAATCTGCATCAGCCAGATCACTGATGTCTTGTTTGCAAGGACCTCCAACTATATTAATTTTTAGACAGCTGAGGCCTGTCAAAGCCAGAGGGCTGTCTGCTTTGATTCCCTCACAGGATCTCCACAGGTCCAGGGCATTGGAGGCTTTGTCCATGTGGCAAACAAGGCACAACCAGCCAGGTGTATTTGTAAATCAGAAGGGTTTTTACGCCCTCAATGTGCAAGTGACAGATATCCAGAGAGCTGCCACGAAGTGTTCATCCTCCAGCAGGCTCAGGTGTCACAGCTCTTCTGAGACAGGCTCAGTGATTGACTCCAGGGGCATAATGAGTACAGACCCGACCAACTCAACCTTTCCTTATATGAACCTAGTCTGAACTGCCTCCAATGCAAGAATATCCCTCCTAAGGACACCAAAACTGCACATAATACTACAGTTGAAGCAGGACTTACTTTTATACTTCTTTTTTAGTTCTCTGCCTGAAGGCAGGTTTGGCCACAGCACCACAATATCCCAGGGGCAGGGCAGGAGGCAGGTCTCAAAGCCACCGCAGCCAGAACAGAGATCAAACCTTATCCTAAAATTGGCATCAGTCTGATCCACATTGGTCATCCTGAAAACTGGCCCCCCCAGGTGTCTGAGTGTGGTAACGTAAACTTCTACATGCATGTTGTAGCCTGGAGCTGTGGTGGTGTTGGTAGAGGATTCAATTTTCTTTCCATCACTGACCAAGAATCTCTCCAGCTCTTACCACCTGCCCATTGGCATGTGTTGTAAGTTTCAGGATAATATAATACATTTCACAATGGTATTGGAATTTATTGTAAAGGAGGGTAATAGTGGGGTGTGTGCGTGTGTGTGCATGTTCGTGGGTGCGTGTATATGCATGTGCGTGTTCACTGAATTAAAGGCAGCTGGTCTGAAGGCTTTGATGTAACAGAAGTTAAGCTAGGTTTGAAATGCTAAGTAGCTAAACATTGGTATAAAGGGAACATTTTCATTTTAAAATAAACCAGACTAGATTGATTTCAAAGGATGGCTGAAATGTTTCACATAGGCAGGTGCAATTAAGAAACTGTGTTTACTTTTCCCAAAGACTACTGGCAAAATTGGTACTTTGATGGGTTTTATTATTATAGAGGTAAAACCCAAAGACATAGTGAAACAATGGGAATTTGCATTCAAAGGGGAAAATATGTATAAAGGGAGCGAATGTGTGTAAGGGCAGGAATTCTAAGATCTAAAACGTGTGTGAAAAATCTTCCAGCATCTATGCCTCAAGCTGCTGTCTACAAAGAACTGAAGTTATGAAAACTCACTTTGAATTGGATTGTTCAGCGTAGTAGTTTCTTTGCCTGGGTCTTTTAAAATCTATGCGTCTTACTGTTGCCTTAACGAAAGTATAACTGAGAGTTAGATTAATTAGGGGATTTAGAAGTTATTATAGTAGCAATTTGTAGATCTATGATGGTGCTTAAAATCATTTCTTCTATTAATAAAAGTTTAATTTAGTTTTGTAAGAAACCTATAAGCCTTGGTGGTCTTATTACAACTGAATTCAAGGCATGCATCTTGAAATTTATACAAATTGCAAAACAGTTGTGGCAGTTGTTTCAAGTTTCTCTTTGGGATTTGAGTAGCTCAGCATTTACTATCGGCTGTGCCATAACAGAAGGATTTGCAGTTTGATACTCAACCTGTTTGGCCACATTTTGAATGCATTTTCCTTGGCCATCCTTGGCCTAGAATGGGACTTGAAACCGGAGCTTTTGGCTCAGAGGCAGGATCGCTACCCGTTGCATCACAAGACCTTTTATACTTCATGTCCTTGCAATAAAGGTCAGCATTCCATTTGCCTTCCTAATTGCTTGCTGTATCTGAATGTTAAATTTTTGTATTACATGTATGAAGACACCCAGATTCCTTTGTATCAAAGCATTCTGTAGATTGCCTCCATTTAAATAGCAGTCCAGATCTTCTGGTTTCTGGATGGTTGTACTCTGGAAGATGCACTGAGTGACCTCTTGGAAGTCTCTACACAAGGATTCCACAGGAATTGCCTGGGAAGTTTCAGCTTCCATTGGACAATTTCTCTGCACCTGGAACCCTCTGACACTTCGAGTTAGAGTTGGAAACTTTGGATAGTTCTGACTCACTTATCAAAATAGTTACCCAAGAAATGTTAGAAGGATTAAAACCAGTTCTAATGCTTGGATAACTATACTACTGATCCTCCGACTCCCGACTGGACCCCCCAACTACCCCTCAAACCCTGACCCTCCTCACTCACTTACCTGCCACCCTACTCTCTCTCACTCACAAATCTGCCACCCTATGCCCTCACCCACTTACCTGTCACCTTACCCTCTCAACCACTTACCTTACACACTTGCCTTCTCTCCATAGTGAGAAATGTGGAGCTCTGGTACAAAGTAACTAAATAGGAGCGGAGTGCGTCTGATGGTGATTGCCACTCTTTGGAAGATCCAACTCATATTCTGCTTTTCTATTCTTCCTACCAAAGTGGATAACTTCACATTTTTCTACATCATACTCCATCCTCCAAATTTTTGCCCGCTCACTCAACCTATGTCCTTTTACCGTCTCTGTGTCCTATTCAGAACTTGCTTCCACACCTATCTTTATATCATCAGCAAATTTGGCTATGATGCACTCGGTTCCTTCACCCAGGCCAGGTCATTAACATAGGATGTAAATAGTTGATGCTGCAGCACTTATCTCTGTGGCACCCTAATATAGTTTGCCAACCTGAAAGTAACCCATTTATCTTGAATCTCTGTTGCTTGCTACTCAGCCAATCCTCTATCTATGCTTATATATTATCGCACCCTCCCCCCCACCCCTTCCCATCACTATGAGCTTTTAATTTGTGCAGTTTTTATGTGGCACCTTTTCAAATGCATTTTCAAAAATCAAAATACACTACACCAACAGGTTCCCCTTTATCCACTCTGCCCATTACTTGCCCAAAGACGTCTAATAAACTTGTCAAACACTATTTCCTTTTCACAAAACCAATCTGACTGGGCTTGATTATTTTATGATTTTCCAAATGTTTTGTTATTACTTTCTTAATAATGAATTCCAGCATTTTCCAATGACAGCTGTTAGGCTAACTAGCCTACAGTTTCCTGCTTTCTGTCTCCCCCCTTTCTTGAATAGTGGAGATATATTTGTGGTTTTCCAATCCACTGGGAACTTTCCAGAATCTTGGGAATTTTGGGAGATTATAACCAATGCATCCACTATTTCTGAAGCTACTTCTTTTAAAACTAGGATGCAAGCCAACAGGTCCAGGGAGACTTGTTAGCCTTTAGCCCTATTAGTTTGCCTAATATTTTTTCTCTAGTGATAGTGATTGTTTTAAGTCCCTCCCTTCCTTTCGCTCCCTGATTTTCTACTATTATTGGGCCTTGTACCATGAAGATAAGATACCTAGAGCTGGTAATAGAGGCAAATGGGACCTGAAAACGCTGGCACCATCAACAAGCCAGTTTTCCAATTTCATCCATTTAAGCAAAGGCAAGTTCAAGGCCGACAGAGCTACTTGCCTTCATGCAGGGGTAGCCGATTAAGTTAATTAAGATTCTTGTTGTCCAATTAAAGTATCTTGCACTGGCAGTGAACAGTTTATGTGCTTGGAGGCAGCCACTCGTCAGCAGGCTGGCAGTGGTGGGGGCAGTGCTCCAGGCAGGCCTACAGACCCCTTTGCCTGTCTGGGTGAGAGAGCAGGCACTTGCCATTCTATAGCGGGGCTACCAATCTTCTACCCTACCGTTAATTTTCACTTCATTTTATGTCTTTTCTTTCAATTTGATGCCATCCTTAACTTACTTTGTTAGCCTCAGATTATTCATCCTTCAAGCAGTCTTTCTTTCTCAGTGGAATATTTCTTTGTTAGGAATTATGAAATATCTCCTTAAAGGTTTGCCACTGCATCTCTACCATCTTACCTTTTAACTTATTTTCCCCTTTCACTTTAGACAATTCTGCCTTCACACCTTTGTAACTGCCTTTAGAGCTTAAACACTTGTTTCAGACCCACATTTATCACACTCAAACTGAATGTGAAATTCAATGATGCTATGTTAGAAAATCCTTTACTATGAGATCATTAATTAATTCTGTTTCATTACACATTACCAGATCTAAAATAACCTATTCCTCAGTTGCGTCCAGAACATATTGTTCTAAGAAACTGTTCTGAACATGCTATGAACTCATCTCCAAGTCTATCCCTGCCAATTTGTCCAATCTATGAAGTTTAAAGTCACCCATGATTGTTGCAGTATCTTTCTTACAAGCCCCCATTATTTCTTGATACTTTGTCTTACAGTGTAGCTATTGTTATCTTTCTGTTATGGTCTTCTCTTGCTCCTATTTTTTATGTTAGGGGGTTGTAGTAATCTGATGTGTAATACACCTGTAAGACAAACATTGTACTGTAAAATCACATGATAATACCCAATAGCAGAGTAGCATGGGCTACCTCTGTGAGAGAGTCTTGAGTTAGACACTGAAGAGTGAAGACTGAAGACAGAGTTTTGAGTTGTGAGCACACAAGCATAGCTGCTGAGTTTTGCTTGTAAATAAACAGCATGTGTTTATTCTAACAATGATCTACTGATGTTCTCTGTCCCAACGGTCACCCCAAAACAAGCGCCCAACCCGGATGCTTTAGCCACAACAAGCCAAGGGCACTGGATCCAAGAAACTGGTGACAAGGGGAGAAGCATGAAAAGCCACAGGAAAAAACAAGGTAAAAAGTGAGGAAGAACGAGGGCATCAGAAGTACCAAAATCCGGCCATACCTCGGACAGTAGTTGTAAGCACAAGAAAATTTCTTTCTTGGGCTTCAAAGTAATCCCTGCAGAGCATAATGCAATTTGGAAGAGTAGAGCCTTTTGATCCAACCTCGGACAACTGATCTCACTATGTTGAATGCCTCGTGTTCTTTTTCCAGGTGAACGACATTGCAGGGGAGGAGAAGAGGCACGTGATCCTTCTGTCCACACGTGGGAGTAAGACATACGGGTTAATCTGAAATCTGTTGGCGCCCAGTGCCCCAGACTCCAAAGGTTTTGATGACTTAGTGAACCTCGTAAAGAATCATTCACCAGCCCAAGCCGTTGGTCAAGCAATGGTTTAAATTTACCTCAAGAAATAGAGCTGCAGGGGAGACAGTTGCTTCTTATGTGGCGAGTCTGAAGCAATTAGCTGAATACTGCAAGTTCAGTACTTCAATCTATGATATGCTTAGAGATTCGTTGGTGTATGGTATAAAGGAAAATGTGATTCAAAAGAAATTACTGGCTGAAACAAATCTAGATTTTCAGAAGGCATTGGAAATTGCTCTGGCAATGGAGAGTGCAGTGAGAGACTCAGAAGCCGTATGAGGAGTGCAAAATGGGGCCTTCCTCCACGTTGGGCAGGGAGCCTCAACCAAAAAGTGTGTGAAAGTGCAGAGCTTTATTCAGAAACAGGAAGCAGCCACCACAAGCAGCCAAATTAAAAGGGACAACTTATCGTCAAAAACATGGCATAATAGTAACAGAGATGGAAGCAGGCAACCTTGTAATGAACCATAGTTTAAAAAGATTGAATGTTTCTTCTCCCATCAAAATGGACACCTCATGAGACATTATAAAGATAGAATCAGGCAGGTTTTCAGATAAAAGTAAAAACCCAATGAGATAAACACCATTGAAAAGCCTGAAGTAATAGATTTTGATATCTATTTGTTATATAATTTAAAGGTAGGAGGAACAGAGCCTATCTATATAAGCATGAGCGTGAATGAGAAACCTTTCAGAATTGAGGTGAATACTGGAGCAGCCACTATGGTCATTGCTGAGCATACTTTTAAATACCTGAATCATAGAGAACGTAAGTTGAATTTAGAAGAAACTGATGACAAATTAAAAACTTACACAGGAGAAGACATACAAGTCAAGGGTGTTTGTAAAGTCACAGTACATTATGGAGCTCAAACAGTGAGATTACCCTTGATGGTAATAGCAGGCAAGGGACCTAGTCTCATCAGATGAAACTGGCTGAAAGAAATTAAATTGGAATGGACTGAAATCTTCCAACTGAGAACTAATGGGCTTTCAAAGCTAGTACAAAAATATGCCTTAGTTTTCAAGGAAGAACTTGGAAAAATTGAGGGGCTACAAGCAAAAATTCATGTAGATCCAAAGGCAACACCAAGATTCACGAAGGCAAGACCAGTACCTCATGCAATGCGGGAAAAGGTAGACACCGAACTGGACAGATTAGAAAAAATGGGAGTGATACAACCAGTACAATTTTCAGAGTGGGCATCTCCAATTGCACCTGTTCTCAAACCTGACCGAAGCATTCAAAGATGTGAGGACTATAAATTAACAGCCAATAAAGTGGCAAAATTGGATAGACGCCTCATACCTAAAATTGAAGATTTATAGGCTAAATTGGTAGGTGGAAAGGCCTACACCAAGTTAGATTTGAGTCATGCCTACCAACAATTGGAATTAGAGAAGGCATCCCGGAAGTTTATCACCATAAATACACATAAGGGTTTGTACCAAATACCCGTTTACCTTTTGGCATAAATTCTGCTTGTGCCATATTCCAAAGAATCATGGAAAGTTTACTACAGGGATTGCCCCATGTTTATTTGTATGATGTTCTCATGACTGGACTCACTGAAAAGGAACATTTGATGAACTTGGAAGAAGTTCTGAAATGTTTTTCGGAGGTGGGAGTGAGATTGAAAAAGGAAAAGTGCACATTCTAGGAGAAAGAGGTAACTTACCTAGGTCACAAGGTAGATTCACAAGATCTACATCCTGTTGAAGGAAAAGTGAAAGCCATTAAAGAAGCCCCAGAGCCAAAGAATACATCCAAACTGAAGTCATTCTTGGGGATGATTAGTTACTATGGACGCTTCTTGCCTAATTTTTCAACAGAACAGACACCACTGTATTACTTGCTCAAGAAAAACCAGAGATGATCATGGCAAACACCACAAGAAGAAGTTTTTCTAGTACGTTTTGACCCAAAAAAAGAGTTGATATTAATGTGTGACGCATCACTTTATGGAGTGGGAGCAGTACTTTTCCATCGAATGGATGATGGATCAGAACGGCCTATAGGATATGTGTTGAGGACACTCAGTACTGCAGAGAAAAAGTACTCTCAAATTGAAAAAGAAGGCCTGGCAGTCATTTTCGGTGTTAAGAAGTTTCATCAATATGTACAGGGTCGTCATTTTACTATCTTAACAGATCACAAACCATTATTAGGACTATTCGGGGAAGACAAGGCTATACCCCCATAGCCTCAGCAAGAGTACAAAGATGGGCGTTGATCTTGGCAGCGTATGAGTATGCTTTTATTCATAGACCCGGAAGACAAATTGCAAATGCAGATGCGCTCAGTCGTTTACCCTTGCAAGTAAAAGATGAGGATGTTCCAATTCCTCAAGAATTGTTTTGTTATTGAATTTCCTGGACTCATCATCGATATGTGCTAAACGAACTAAAGATTAGACAAATCGAGACCCAGTCTTATCCAAAATGAGAAATCAAGTTCTTTATGGTTGGTCACAAAAACAAGAGCCTGATGAAATGAAACCATATTCCTGGAGAAGATACAAGATAACCAGTCAAGAAGATATTTATTGCGGGGAGCTCGAGTGATTGTTCCTCCAAAAAGGAGAAAGCCATTGTTATCTGAACTTGACAGTGCACATCCCAGAATTCCAAAATGAAGGTGATAGCACATATGTGGTGGCCAGGAATAGATGGAGAAATGGAAAACTTAGTGAGAAGTTGTATGCAGTGTCAACAAGTACAAAAATTACCTGCAACAGTGTCGTTACACCCCTGGGAGTGGCCAGGAAAGCTATGAGTACAAGTACACATCAACTATGTGGGACCTTTCAAGGGAGCAATGTTTCTACTTATCATAGATGCTCATTCAAAATGGATGGACATATACGAAGTGAGGTCATCTTCCCCTACAATAGACAAACTACGACAAAGTTTCGCAATTAATGGACTAGTGCTAGTATCAAGCAATAGAACACTATTTGTGAGTGCTGAATTTAACTGATTTACAAGCCTCAATGGTATTTTTCACATGGAAACATCTCTATTCCACCCTTCTTCAAATGGACTTGCCGAGAGAGCAGTTCATACATTCAAATCTGATATGAAGAAATTGTTTGGAGATTCAATAGCAACTAAATTAACACGATTTCTTTTCTATTATAGAACCACCCCTCATACGACAACAGTTGTCACATCTGCTGAATTGTTGATGAAGCTCCGAATCCGAGTGAGACTGAGCCTAATTATGCCAAACTTGGAGTGGGGGGGGGAAGATAGAAAGAAGTCAGGAAAGTCAGAAAATAGACATGATTGCCACAGTCAGGACAGAGCATTTAATGTAAATGTCATGAAGCTATTAATGTATATATTATTGGATTTTTTTAAATAGATGTTTAGTCTGTAGGTGTGTCTTAATTGGATTAAAGCCAACAATATGGGTGCTTTGTTGTGTAGTATTTTTGAGATGTGAACAGTAGAGTGCATTTGCATTTTGTTGAAGAGCATTCAAGAAGGGGAGTGAAATCTGGCACCTAGCTAGCAGAGACTAAGCAATGTTTATACTGCTAATAAAATTGGTACTATGAATGAGGTTTTATTGTTAGAAGAGGTGGAGCTCAAAGGGGCTGGTGATACAATGAGAATTTACATTCAATGAGATGTGTTGGGTATAGCATTGGTTTCATGTGTGCAGAGTAGAGGTATGTAACATCAAAGCCTGTAAGCCTACCACTGTGCCTGCAAAGGAACCAAAGTGAAAGGAACCTCATTTTGAATTTGTAAGGTGAAAATACTTTGCCTGATGTTTACTTGAAGTCTATGGGTTGCTGTTGCCTTGACGGAGATCAGTTTGGGAATTTGTTAAAAGTTACTATAGTGGTAATTTATATATATTTATACATATTGTGTATATATTTAACTTGTGTAAATTAATTAATGTCTCATATAGTTTGATATAAAAACCTCTCAAGACCTGATGGTCTGATTCCTGAATTTAGAGCTCCCTCTCAAACATATCACTTGAAAATATAAGTTATGACAGTTGCTTAAGGTTTCCCTGTGGGATTTTTAAATAACTCAGCTTTACCAACTGCTGTGTCTTAACAGTGAGAGAGAAAGTATTTGTGAAAAATTTTAGAGAAGAATGAGCATGGTTATTCGTTGAAATAAATGCAGTAATGGGACCTTTTTCCTACCATATGAAAGTTGAAGATCGAGTAATAAGGAGCCATGTGAATCACATAAGAGGAGAAACCATATCAACATCTCCTGTTGAAAGAACTCAATTGGGTACAAGTATGTTTGAAGGGCTGATTGTACCTCAAAGAGTCAAAGAAACAGATTTACAGGTACCTACTGAAGAACCAGATGCTCAGACAACTCCTGTAAAGGAGGTTCCAAATCAACTTCAGAAGCTGTAGATCTGAGACGTTCTATATGCATAAGGAAACCGCCAGAGACTGACTTTGTAAACAATTGATCTGTGTAACAACTTGATATATTGAAGACATTGTGAAATGTATTTTTCAGTAAAGGGGGAGGGATGTAGTAATCTGATGTGTAATATAGTGTCTTGTAATGTGTAATAGAGTCTTGAGTTAGACGCTGAAGAATGAAGACAGAGTTTTGAGTTGTGAGCACACAAGTGTAGCTGCTGAGTTTTGTTTTTAAATAAACAGCATGCATTTATTCTAACAACAATCTACTGATGTTCTCTGTCTCTGTACCAACTCGGTCACCCCGAAACAAGTGTGCAACCTGGATCCTTTAGCCCCAGTGAACCATGGGCACTGGATCAAACAGCGACCTATAGAATAATCCCACCAGTGACTTCTTTCCTTTGCTATTTCTTATCTCCAACCAAACTGATTCTACATCTTTGATCTTCCAAGCCATGAGCATTTCTCACTACTACACTATCTCATCCTTTATTAAAAGCTATACAACCTCCTTTTTCTTTCTGCCTATCCTTCCGAAATGTTAAATACCTCTGAATATTCAGTTGCCATTCTTAGTCACCTTGCAACCACATCTCTGCAATGGCAATCATTTCATACCCATTTATCTATATTTTGTCATGAATTTATCTATCTTATGAATGCTATGTACATTAACATAAAGATCCAATTTTGCCTTTAGACCATTTTCCCTACGACCATATTTGCTGGCGCACTCAAAGTTTGTACATTTGGTCCCACCACAGAGGTACAACAAGAACCATATCACAGGGCAACAATAGAGCAAGGTTTGCTCAAAATGAGGTTCGAATGCCTTTATTGATTTGAAGGTCCCCTTCAATATACCTCAGCAAGGGTGTTCAGAAATGTAGTCGTCTGCTGTAAGCTACATAACATGGTGCTGCAGAGAGGACTAGAGTTAGCACCAGAGGAAGGTGACGAGTGCCTGACGATCCTAGGAAGAGCAGCATCCTGATGTGCCAAAGAGTGCCTGCAGTCATGTAGCCTGCCTACCTGGGTAACCCACTATGGTCTGATCCAGGCATACTTCTCTTGGGAAGTGTGTTTGTAAGCTTTCCATCATGACCCCTGCGCAAACATCTCCACCCACCCTAGCAACACTAGCAAATGCCCTCCCTACAGACACCCATCATAATCACAGCCTTAGTTCCTCATCAAGGCAGCTCATACAATTTGATTGATTGGGTTTTAATGATATCCATCACCATATGTTTGTGCCTATGATTCGCCTCTCTAACCCAGCATGGATTTTTTTCTTTCTTTTGAAATCATCGTAATGAAAATTAGTTGGGGTCTTTAAAGATTTTGTAATCTACCCCATCAGATTACCATCCAGGCACGTGTATCTGAACTCTTATATTTATGAGGAGAGACTTGAGAACAGTAGAGTAGAGAAGGGTTCAAAAAAGTTGAATGGGCAAAGATGATTTCCTCTGGTTGGGAGTTAGTGACAGGAGTGATCAGTTCAAAATTGGCACCAAGAGTAAGAAATTTTTTTATGCAGGCGCTTGTTGGAGAATTGGCTGAGATTTTCCGGCTTCATTGACTTTTGACAGGACCTGACAATCTCAGTGGCGGGCAGGGCCAGAAAATCCCACCCATAAATTCAGTGCTACAGAGAGTTGAGACAGAGACCAATAGAAAAGAAAGACTTGTATTTATATAGAGCCTTTCACAACCTCAGGACTTCCCAAAGTGCCTTTGGGGTATAGTCACAGTGGTAATGTAAAAAACAGGACAGCCCATTGTGCACAGCATGTTTCCACAACAGCAACGTGATAATTGACCAGATAATCCATTTTTGTGACGCCGATCGAGGGATAAATGTTGACAATGAATAAATCCCCGTCTTCTTCAAAATAGTGTGATGGGATCTTTCACATTCACCTGAGGGGGCCTTGGTTTAACATCGCATCCAAAGGACAGCATCTCCAACACTACAGCACTCCCTCAATACTGCTTTGGAGTGTCAGCCTAGATTTTGTATCTTTTAAAAGAAAATGTACATGTACATATACATATTTGCTATATTTGTAAGTTATAGGGAGGGAGGAGGACTGTGAATAGTTTTAGATTCCCCTGGTAAAGAAAAAGCACAGGCACGACAATAGAATCTACACCTGCTATGTTGTAAATTTCAATGGTTCTTGGTGTCTGAATTATTAACTCACTCTCCATGTGCTGAACTCATTTCTATCGCATGTCTGTAGATGCTCAGCTAGTCAGACATAGTCCATTGAGAAAGCACGAGAGAACCAACATTTCAGGTTTTTTCCTCACAGGAACAATCTTCCTGGGCTGTAGGCTCAGCTACTTGGTTGGATTGATTTGCTGAGCTGTCTGAGTCAGAGCTGCAGCTTTAAATCACCTATGGCATAAGGGGAAGAGGGCAAGTTAAATTAAATTACTGTAGCTCTCAATTTGCTTGAAGCCATCCAGCGTCTGACATTTTGACATCAAATACATTGAATAGCTTTCATGTTATGCACCTCATTGTGCAAGACATTATTATTAATTCTTCCCCAACTTGCCAATTTGCATTTATAAAGTGCCTTTAACACAGTAAAACATCACAAGGTACTTCACAGAAGTGTCACCACACAAAACTTGACACCGAATCACAAAGATATCAGGACAGGCGACCAAAAGCTTGGTAAAAGATGCAGGCATTGAGATGATCAATTTCAGGCTGTGTGTATCTAGAGCTGCAGTCCTCAGGCAAGTACCAGAAGACGGTACTGGAATGGTCTAAGGCCAGGAGGAGGATGGTGACAATCACAACTCGTGTCGGTTTGAAGGAGCATTCCTGCTCCTCCTGGCTCTACAGGGAGTTTTTTTTTGCTTGTAAGTTATTTAATTTACCTTTGGCCGATGGTTGCTGGAGAATTAATCACCAATTAATTTCTGGATCGGGTTCCTCAATAGGCATTGCATAGAATTGCATATAATATACAGGTCCAAAACAGGCTATTCAAAATAGCCTGTGCTGGTGTTAATATACCACATGAGCTTCCTCCCATTTCATCTATCTCATTTTTGTCTTTCAGCATATCTTTCAATTATCTTTTGCCTTGTACTTATCTAGTTAATTTTTAAATGCATCTAGGCTATTTTCTTAATTCACCTCCTGTGATAGCAAGTTCCACATTCTAGCCGTTCTCCAAGTAAAGAGATTTCTCCTGATTTCTCTGTGGGATATATTAATAAATATCTTGGAGATACGGCCCCAACTTTTGGACTCTCTCCACATCCACGCTCTCCAACAGATTCTCCTCAAGCCTTCTCTTCAAAAGCCCCGACCTGTTTACTCTTTCTCAATAGCTGTAATCTCTGTGCTGGTACAATTCTTGTAAACCTTTTTGCATTTTCTTCAGTGCTTCTATGTCCTTTTTATGGCATGGCAACCAGAACTCTGCGCAATATTCTAAGTGGGGCCTTCAGGGTGCTATATAAGTTTAGCATGAATTCCCTGTATCATATCTCTTAGACATGAAAGGCAGCATAAACTGTTTAAATCAGACCTTACCTTTATGCTTATTTAAAAAATGGACCTTGCTGAACCAAAAGATGGCTGTGCAAAGAAAATATAATTTTTTTCAAATGTTACTATGGGATATAGTGAAGCAGGCTTGTGGGGACTGTGTGTGTGTGTGTGTGTGTGTGTGTGTGTGTGCCTAATTTAATAAGACTGAAGACAGTCAGACTGCAAAGTTTAAATCGACAAAGGGATTAGGTGTAAAGGCAGGTATTATGAATTGGAAACTATGAGCTTTGATGGGAGACAAGTAGATACAACAGGAATAGGAACGTGCATGAGGAGATAAATAAGGAGTTGAATTTTTAGTTATTAAATTTCAAAAGGAGCGTAAAAAGGAAGATTTACAACTGGCAAAGATCATAAATAAATAAAGCAAAGTTATTAAGTTTAATTTTCCCTAATGTGGTGGCCATGAAAGATTTTAGATTCTGGGAAAGGTAACTTTTAAAACAGTTAAGAACAATGGGTTTAAAGATGAAAGGTGAAAAATGTATTAAATAAAAGAATGAAAGCTGTACGAGGTGTGTGTGGCCATGTAATCTTGAAGAGAGTGCTGAATGAGCATAGTCTTGTGAAGGGAGCAGCTTCTAGCCATCCCAGAGAAGTGTCTTGTTGATCCAAAAGGCAAGGTTTTGTTACAAGCTTGGAGTTCCATTGTCAAGTGAGAGGGGGAGAGAAGTTTGTGAAATACCTCCCTTATAGCAGCAGTGGGTACCTTGCGATAATATTACTGGATGTTTTATAGGTTAGGAATCTTTAAGGATTGTTGCCTGGTTTGATTTTTATTTGTGAGTCTAGCTAAGTAGAAATCATTTAAGAAATGTTATAAGAATAAATTTAACTGTGTAACTGTAGTCTTTTGTGTTTAAGTTTACTTTTCTTTTGTTAATATATGGTTTAATTCAATAGTTAATATCTCCAAAAGTGCTAGTGGAATATTTACTTCTGACTTCAGTACACATACCTTCTTGTAATAAAAATACAAATTGCAAAATTCTTGTGATAGCTTGGCTAAGTTTCCCTTTGGGATTTGGTCAGCCCGGCAATTACTACCCACCATATCATAACAGCTGTGGTAGGTCACATGATTCACAAGTTGGCTACAGTTTCTGGAAATATCCAACAGCAGTTACAAGACAAAAACTCAATCCTCATTCTTGTGGAATTTCACACCTCTCATTGTGAGGACTCATCACATGCAACAAAACCAGGGGCCAGCAAACTATTTGTCTCCCCATTCTGGTTGTATAACAAAGGGAGAGCCATCAAAACTTGTAATACTTGCAGAGGCACTAAAAGTCACCATCTCTCTCATGAGGTGAACAATGGGTTTTGACCAGAGGCATAGGAACTGCTTGCTTGCCTGCAACTGACTCATTAATGGGTGACATCAATATGACATAAGCTTCTGGCCTTTGGAAAATTTTAATATTACATTTCTAGATTCACAATTCGGTCAAACTCCAGCCTGAAAACATCAAAGCAGAGCTCCAGACTGATCAGCAGCCTGCATCAAGCCTAAGCCTCCTCGGAGCCTGTTCTCCAAAAGATTCCTGCCATTGCCTGCTGACCAGGCCAAGTCTCTGTATGCCAACTTCATGGCGCTGTGTCCCCATCAACTTTAAAGGAATTCTGCAAATACTGGTTTAGCTAGCTGTGGCCCCTCCATGAAGAAACCCTCACTGGATCTGACTTTCTGGACTCTGGCAATCACATGAACTGATATCCATATCTGTGGTGCTTTTTCTTTATGCTGTTCGTAGTTGTAAAACCTCATTCCTATTGTCTTATTTGTGTGTGTATGAAGTTCCAACTATTCCCCGGGTTTGAATGTGTCAATAAACTATACTTCTGATCTAACTCTAAAGAGACTTTGTTGCGAGTCACTTTAAAAATTGATGTCACAAACAGAGGGTTTGGGGAAACGTGCCACAGTCTATTTCTAAAATTAAAACACCTCTGCTTAAAAACAGATGACAAGAAAGTAAAGGAGTTCAGTTTTGCCTCCCTCCCCTGCCCATAATGCCCTGCTTTAGTACTCTATATCCTTAGAAATAAATCCCAGGGCTGTGGTAGTATTATTTAAAATTGCTTTTCTAACCAGTAATGCTGCTTTTAATGATTCAATCACCTGGATCCCTAGATCCTTTTGTTTTTCTACCTGATCTGGTTTCTTATTTTTAAGGTGTAGGTGATGCTCCTATTTTTCCTACCAAAGTGCATTACATTACATATATTTATGTTAAAGTTCATTTGGTACTGCTGGTATCAAATGGTTGCTTCCTGAAAAGTGGAAAGGGTCCCATGATTTTAGCAGTGGGAATAATGTCTGTGCATTGTTCCAATCTAAATTGGTACGCTCTGTGCCCATTTACACCTGAAAATTGTGCAAAGCACATGCTGATTTCTTCCTCACAATCTCGGAGACCAAAGTTGTCCATTGCCAAATTCCAGGAGGTTCACGTGTGCTGTTCAGACAGGGCAAGGGAGACTTCCCTTACGATTTCCCTTCTTGGATGTAACACAGAATTCTGAAAAGACTATCCTTGTCAATTCTACAGAGGGGTTTATGCATAACTTGCAATCCTGATCCAACTGAAGTTATCCAGGATTCCCCTTGGTGAAATGCCTGAAATTTCACTGCTGTACAAGTTTTCATGAACTTGCCTTTATTGTAAATAAAATAGCCAGTGTGTTTGAGTGCAAGGCAGCACATTTATTTAAAGCCCTTGATCATATGGAGACAGTGTAAAAATCAGGACCTCTTCTAGAAGGAAATATTACAGTTCATACTATATGGTTATGGTACATAATTACATTTGTTTTTGTCAAAATCATGCTGGTTTTGGAGCAAGGTGCTGTTTAGAAATTTACAGGTCCCTGGATCTGCATGTTGACTGCACCGTAGTCTACCAGGTACATCGGCCATTGCTGTGAAGAGAGGAAGAAACGATAATGTCATTGTACAGAATAAGCAGGACATTGAGATCAGGATAAAAACAAATCCACTTTTACTCTTTTGAGTTGCATATATCATATACTTAAAGCTGAACAACAGATAGAATGAACTCTAACTCTGTTTAGAGAGTTATCTCTTACAGTACATCCCTGAATGCAAAGAAGTAAAACAGGTTCTTTTCCTGCAAAATATACAGAAGTGTCATACTTGTGTAATACAGGGCTATTCCTCAGTAAAACTCTCCCACCCTTTTCTAGTTTTGTTATGTTGTAAAACACCCAGTCTTCCTGTTTATCTTTACTTTGATATATTGAGTTCAAGAGCATCCCACTCATATGGCACCCATAATGGTTGCAGTGTCACAAGATGGGAATAAAATTCTTACCAGAAATCTTTAGAGGTAAAGAAAGTTTAACATATTAAATAACATAGTGTTGAAAGCAATGTGTCGGAGAATACTGCATACTTAAATACAGATATCATTCTCATACAGAAAGTGTGTTGCAATTAAGGCACTCACAATTGTCACTCACACTCCATGATCTTTTTAAACTCCATTCATTTGACTTCAATAATAAATAGATCATCCATCCGGAGCAATAACTTTTCCTGCTGTATGGAAACCTGATGCATCCAGCCAAAACCTTAAGATTGTTCTATGTGTCTAGATGGATTGTTTGTTTGGCTCCAAGGCTTGGGTTCAACTTCAGCACAGATTTGATGAGATCAAAATCTCTACTCCTATTAGCTGTAAGGGTCCTTTCTGAACCGAGTTTGTGCATTAACACCACAGTCTTTAGTGGACGACAACAACATGAAAGCAAAGCGACGGAGAATACTGCATACTTAAATACAGGTATCATTCTTATACAGAAAGAAAATATAGCGCTTTCAATGCAGTAAAATGTTCCAAGCTACTTCATAGGAATGATGTCAACTGAGTCATACAATGACATATTTGCACAGATGACCAAAAACTTGGTTAAAGAGGTAGATTTCAAGCAGCGTCCTAAAGGAGGAGAGAGAGGTAGAGAGACTTTGGGAGGGAATACCAGCACTTAGGGCCCAGGCAACTCAAGACATGGCAGCCAATATTGCAGTGATTAAAATTGGGGATGTTTGAGAGCAAGGTTTGGAGGATTGTAGGGCTGGAGCAACATACAGAGATAGGGAGGGGTGAGGCCAATGAGAAATTTGAAAACAAGGATGAGAATTTTAAAGTAAAGGCGTTGGCAAACCTGGAGCTAGTTAGCACAAGGATGGTGGGTGAATAGGTATTGATATGAGTTAGGATACAGGAAGCAGTTTCAGATGACTTTAAATTTATGTAAGGTGGAAGGTGGGAGGCTGGCCAAGAAAGCATTAATAGTCAGGTCTCGTGGTGACAAAGACACAGATGAAAGTTTCAGTAGATGAGCTGAGCTGAAGTGGGGCAGAATTGGGTAATGTTACTTAGGTGGGCTTGGCGATAACACAGATTTGGGGTTGAAAGATAGTCTTGGGGTCAAATGTCACACAATGGCACAAATGATATGGGTGGTTCAGGCTCAGACAGGGAGCAAGATGGAGTCAGTTGCTAGGGAAAGAATTCTGTGGTGAAGACTGAAGATAGTGTCTACATCTGCAATATTTTACTTCTGTATTAGTGGAAGAAATGGGCTACCTCGTGGGGTATTAATTAGATTGTTACCATTGGCAAATTTGAACTAATTTACTTATAGCTTCTGAATTCAAGTCATTGGTGTAAATTGGAAATAGAGATGGCCCCAACACTCAGAGGTTCTTGGCAGTATAGGGAATTCCTGGAATGTGCCAATAGTTACAGGGGGTTCCTCGAAGTGTCAGTACATGCACAGAATAAAGTTTGAAACCCACTGATATATATCACACTGCATCTACCAGACACATCAATGAAAACTCAAAAATAAACATTATTTTTAAAAATTGAACAACGGTGTAATCAATATCAGGCAATGATCTTAATGCAGCACCTAACCTATTCCTGTGTAAAACAGCAGAAATTGTCTATTGAATTCTGCCATTTATTTTGGTGGAAAAGCTTTCACTAAATTTCCCCCTACATTTTGTCTCTTCCCCAACTAATACAGGGTTATAGGTCGTTGGGAGGCTTTCAACTCTGGTATTTCACTCAAGTGACCACTGACTAACCCAAGGGGGTAGCCATTAGTCCCCTTCATACAGTTGAAAGGTGTTAAAAGTACTGTCCTGATTACCATGTTGTCAGAGACTAGTTATGTGAGCAAAAATCAGCTATCACTCCCGGAATCGGGGTCTGGCTAGCTCAGCGTCACATCCAGTGGGGCAATTACAGATTTCACTACTGCTCCTGCACATCATCAAACAGCTCAGTCCACAGCAGCGCTGACAGAGACTGGGGCACGGTCTCCATATTCAGGTTTGCCATCAGCAAATCACATATGATATAGAACCTATAGGTGGGAGGTCAGAGAAACAGAAATCGATAGTTTAATGTATTTTTAATTTAAAAAAATTAAATTACCACAAGAGAGACTGGATTTGGAGATACACCTGCTTCCATGTTAGAGGATGATGGTACAATGTTTCCCTCTGACACTCTTCTTCGCTTCCGTTTGTGCACTGCATCTTGTTTGGATGCTTTAAAGGATAAAAGATAAAGTACACAATGTTGCCATTATAAACATGACTCAACCAAAATGTGTCCCGAAGTTAATCTGAATATCACTGACACTTTCCAATTACACTGAGTGGTACCGAGCACTTTATTTCCTACGAATGTTGGTCCCTCCCACTCCTGAAGGTTTGGACTCCTGTCAGGAGTACATTTCCAGGGGCATCAGCAGGTGCTCAGTACTTTGTCAAGTGCCATTTCCTCATTGTTACAACTGGATTAGTGATTCAGAGAATGCAAGTTCAAATCCCATTATGGCAGCTTGAGAAATTGAATTTAATTCAAAATAAAGTCTAAAAACAAAAAACTGATAAAGGTGAAAATGAGAGTACCTGATAACAACAACAATTTATATTTGTATAGCACTTTTAACATAATGAAACTTCCCAAGGCACTTCACAGGAACATTATAAAATACGACATCAAGCCAAATAAGGAGATACTGGGCCAGATGACTAAAGGCTTGTCCAAAGAGGTGAGTTTTAAGGAGTAACAGAAGAAAGCAAGGTAGAGAGTTGGGAGGGAGGGAAGTCCAGAGCCTAGGGCCTAAGCAACTGAAGGCATGGCCATCAAAGGAGGAATGATTAAAATCAGGGATGCTCAAGAGTCCAGAATTAGAGAAGCGCAGAGATCTTGGAGGGCTGTGAGGCTGGGGGGAGATTACAGACATAGGGAAGGGTGAGACCATGGAGGGATTTGAAAACAAGGATGAGAATTTTAAAATCAAAACGTTACTTCAAATCTAGCACAGCAAGTACAGGAGTGACAAGTGAACGGGACTTGACAAAACCAACTGGTTCATCAATGCTCTTTCAGGAAGGAAATCTGCCATCTTCACCTTGCATATTTGTGACTCCATTCCCATGTGACTCTTAACTGCCTAATGAGACACCTTCTCAGGGTATCTTGGAAAAGACAATAAATGCCAGCCCTGCAGTGATGCCCTCATCCCAAAAATGAATTTTTAAAATACCACAATTTCAAATTTCTAAATTCATAAATCCAATTGCATCATCACAAAGTATACACACACGTACACTCACACATGCATACACATTCGCATGTACACACACAGTTGCACCAGTTGAAAACATAGACAAGCAATCGTGGCATCTTTGTGCTCAGTATAGTTCAGCTACTAATTGGATAAACTCACTAAGGAAGAGGAGTAGCCACAGATACCACCTGCTTATTCCACTCAAACCCCACCACACAGACCCAGCTTCCAGAATAAGTCATTAGATAGTGAATGGGAGCAGGACCAGGAACCCAGCCTCTCTTCCCCACAACCAATCTTAGCACCCGTACTGACACTAGGTGTAAATCAGGGATCAAAGGCAGGGATCATTCTGGTCTGTTTGGCTTGGTCACAATGGGCAGGGATCATTCTGGTCTGTTTGGCTCGATCACAATGGGCAGGGAACTGATCTACAGATCTATTAGGGGAGCCTGTGTGGGAACATCTATGAGTGCATTGTGTGGAGGAAAAGGTGAAATGATGTCTCACCTGATTTGGATGCTTCATTACAAATCTCTGCAAAAGGTCTGTAAAAGATCAAGGAATAAAAACAAGTCATCGCCTATGCAGTTAACAATGAATACGATTAATTTGCTATTGACATTTCCTTTAATGGCCGGCCTGGAGATGTACCTCTTTTTTCTTCAGTTACTGTTGCAGTATGCCAATCCTTAGTTACATTCGCCAATTGTAGGAGCTAGTTCCAAGATTCTATATTAGCATTTCACGCCCCTGGGTATGTAATCATAAGATTAGGCCATACTGATGCTTTGCGTATAACTGGGCCAGAACAATCTGGCTTCAAAAAGTAGGATGACAGGGGTGACCACTCACACCCACTAGAGGTCAGGTTATGTCGATAAATATAGCTGCTAATTTGTGCACAGCAAGGTCCCATGGTCATGAAATGGATAAGTAACCAGATAATATATTTTTGGTGGTATTGGCTGATGGATAACTAGGACACCCAGGATACATTCCAATATGTACAAATTCTGTCATGGGATGTGTTACATTCGCCTGTGTAAAGCCTTAAGTAAAACATGGGACCATGACTATTCAGTACTCCCCCTGTACTACACTGAAGGTTAAGTTTGGGTTATGCACTCACAATATGCACATAGAACTCAATACTGGTGCAGAGTAGAATGTAAAACTGACATTTTCTAAAGAAGGAACTGGAATTGTGGTTTGATTTTTATTCTTGATATCAAAACTCAAAAGTTTGATTATACTCAGATGATCAATTTCTTTTTTACAATGTTATGGATCTATAAATCATTTTTGCAAAAGCTAAAACAGCCATATCACTGGACAAGTTCACAGTTCTGATAATTGTGAGGTGGTGCATTTTCTTAGGAAGACTAAGGAGGCCATCTGCACTGTGCAAAATAACGCTCTAAATGGGGTACAGCTACAGAAGGATTGAGGGGTTCAGATACACAAATCACAAATAGTGGTGATGTGGATTAATAAGGCCACACAAAAAGCAAAGCCAGCACTGGAGTTCATTTCTATAGGGATAGAATTGAAAAGCAGGGATGTTATGTTAAACATGTTAGACCATACTGTGCATATTTCTGGCCTCCATATCATAAAATGGATATGGAGGTGCTGGAAAAGGCGCAAAAAGGACTTACAAGAACAGTATCAAAACTGAAAGGTTATACCTATCAAGGGAAATTGAACAGGGTAGGTCTCTTTTCTCTGTGGGATGACCTCATAGAGTTCTTTAAGATTATGCAAGAGCTTGATCAGGTACACAGAGAGATGATGTTTCCACTCTTATGGGAGACCAGAACTGCAGGCCATAAATACATGATAATCACCAATAACTCAGGAGAAACTTCTTTATCCAGAGTGGTGGTTAGAATGTGAAACGTGCTACCACATGGAGTAACTGCAGGGGATACCACAGGTGTGTTTAAGATGAAGGAGTTGGCAAAAAAAAGTAACAGTGAAATGAGGAAACACTTTTTCCTGCAGTGGCTGACTAGGATCTGGAATGCACTGCTTCGAGAGTGTGGTGGAGGCAGGGTCAATCATGGTTTTTGAAAGATAACTGGATCATTATCTGAAGAAAAAAAATTGACAACTACAGGGAAAACTCAGGGAGTGGCACTTGGTGAACTGCCATTGCAGAGAGCTGGCAGAGACCAAATGTCCTCCTTCTATGCTTCAGCCATTCTATGATAAGGAGGAAAGGAATGAAAGGGTATACTGATTGGGTGGAAGTTTAAGTGGAGCATAAATGCTAGCACTGCCAGTTGAGTCTGTCTCTGTGCTGTATATTCTTTGTAATCCTAATTTTTACATAGTTATCCACTCTCAGGCTTTGGATTAATGGTTTTTTTTTATTCTTTCATGGGATGTGAGCAACCCTGTTATTACTGAGCCTAGTTTTATATTCCAGATTTATTAACTGAATTTAAATTCCACCACCTCCCATGGTGAGATTTGAACCTATGTCCCCACAGCATTAGCCTGTGCTACTGGATTACTAGTCCAATGACATTGCCACTATACCACCATCTCCCCTGGTTACCATAACTATTAAATCACTTGAGGCACAAGCATGGAATGGTCAGGTTTTGACCAGAACGGCAAATAAACTTTAAGGAGTAAATCTCCAGCAGAGCATTAAAATGCCACTTTCCATTCACTGATTAGAAGAAACAACTAAAGGTCAGATTGAAACCCCTCTTCGAGAAAAGAGGTAAATATCACTCCTTACAAATTGAAATTTTCCAAAAATTTTGTCCCTAGAAGTCTAATTGCAACCAAGCAAACAAATAAAATCAGGGCAGCATAAATTGCTCCAATCCCAGAGCCTGGATGTAATTTTAACCTATTTTTAGCAGATGCGAGGGACACTCACCTGAAAGTAATGGAGCCTGTTTTACATATGCAGATCAATCCACAATGACAACATCAGGGACCAACTGCAATGTTAATTCTAGGCCAGCACACGGATGATGTGTGCCTTCCCTGTCAGGCGAAGCAGATCCAAGGCCAGAAAGTTTTCAGAGGAGTTAACTGTTTTCATTTTATTTTTGTTTCCTTGTGGGGTAGAAGGAGTAGAAGTGTTCCTCCAGGCCACACAAGGGAACTGTGTGCATCTCTCCCACTTTCTCTGTCCCACCATTAGCCACTGGACCTTCAACCATCTAAATCATTAACTGTGGAATTCACTGGCTAAGCCCCTCTGTCTCTTTCCTCCTTTAAGACACTCCTTAAAACCCACTTCTTTGACCAAGCTTTGGTCCTCTGACCTAATATCTCCTTCTTTTGCTCAGTTTCTGATTACATTCCTGTGAAGCATCTTGGGATGACTTAATATTTTAAAGGCTATGTAAATATGAGTGGTTATTGTTGTGACACTTGAAAACGTGCTTGACAACCTGCTTTGTGCATGTATTCAGCACCATCCGAATGGGGGCGTGTAGGGTGATGCAGGTGGGGGCAGGTCTGAGAAATGATGGACTGTCAGCCAGCCGGCATCATCCCACCATTGTCTATTATTTAGCAAGACAAATTATATCAACAAATGATAATAGGGTATGGCCCAAAGAAGAACTGATTAGTTTCTGGTGAAGATGCAGAACATTGGGAGATAGGGTGAATTTACATTTTTTTAAAGAATGCTGAGAGTTATTTTCTTTAGAATGTTGTTGATTGTCTCAGCTGCTGTGGTGCAATTTGTCACAGCTGTCAAATGTGAGCAGAGTTTTCAGAGCAGGTTAAAAACAAAATACTGCGGATGCTGGAAATCTGAAATAAAAATGGAAAATGCTGGAAAAGCTCAGCAGGCCTGACAGCAACTATGGAGAGAGAAACAGAGTTAGCATTTCAAGTCCGTATGACTCTTCTTCAGAGCAGGAAGTTAAATATGGAAACGTTTGAATCCTCCTCAGCGAGATGGGAGATCTCAAAAAGAGATTTCCTTTTTTCAGCTTTGTAGATACAATCAACCAGCCAGTGGGAGAGGGACAATCCAGATGTTATGGTCCACATAGTTACCAATGACATAGGTAGGATTAAGAAACAGGTTCTGCTGGGAAAGTACTGGGTTTGGGGTTAGAGTTCAGTGTTGGGACCAGTGTTCTGGCTAGTCGTATAACTAGGGCAGTAGAAAGAGCTTTAAACAAAATAATGGGGACAAGGGATCAAGTAAGGAAGGATGTGATAAGTTAAAGAGAGAGAACAAGGCAAGAGAGCAAGGTAGAAATAAGGGTAATGATAATCAGAATGTGGCAAGAAGAGACAGAGTGTACAAAGCAAAAGTGTGCTAGTGGTTAAGGCTAGTCATTAATAAAAAAAGAGAACTAAAGGCACTCTATTGAAATGCACACAGAATTTACAATAAGATAGATGAATTGATGGCACAAATGGGATGAAACAGGTATAATCTAATTGCCATTGCACACACATGACTGCAAGGTGACCAAGGCTGGGAACTGAATGCTCAAGGGTATTTAATATTTGGGAAGGAAAAGTAGGTATTAATAAAGGATGACATCAGTACATTACTGACAGAGGATCTTAGATCAAAAGATCAATGTGTAGAATCAGTTTGGGTGGAAACTAAGAAACAACAAGGGGCAGCAAACATTGGTGGGAGTTGTTCATAGGCCACCAAACAATAGTGGTAATATAGGGCATGGTATAAATCAGGGAATTAGAGGTGCATGTAACAAGAGTAATGCAGTAATCATGGGGGACTTCAATCTACATATAGACTGGGTAAACATAATTGGCACCAATGCTGTGGAGGACGAATTTCTATAATGTATACGAGATAATTTTCTAGAACTTTATATTGAGGAACAAATTAGAGGACAGCCTATTTCAGATCTAGTATTGTGCAATGAGAAAAGGATAATTAATAATCTTGTCAAGGAGCCTTTAGGGAAGATTGACCACAATATGAAAGAATTTTACATTAAGTTTGAAAGTGATGTAGTTCAATCTGAAACTAGGGGCTTAAATCTAAACAAGGATACCACAAAAGTATGAGGGGCATTGCCTGTGGTACATTGACGGTCAATAAGCAATAATTAGCATTTAAAGAGTTAATACATGGTTTACAACAAATTTACATTCCTCCGAGGCACAATAAACTAGCAGGAAAACTGACGCAACCATGGGCTGGATATTACGCTTGGTGTGTGGGCGCACGCCTGACATGCCCGAGTGTAAAATGACACTGAGATAAAAGCAAAAAACTGTGGATGCTGGAAATCCAAAACAAAAACAGAAACAGAAATACCTGGAAAAACTCAAGGTTCAAGTTCTGTTGAAGGGTCATGAGGACTCAAAAGGTCAACCGTGCTCTCCTCCGCCGATGATGCCAGACCTCCTGAGTTTTTCAAGGTATTTCTGTTTCTGTTTTTGTGTTGTAAAATGACACTGATGATGTTGGGCGTGCGTCCCGAGTGCGCGATATTTTGTTAGGTGGGTGCGTGCCAGATTCAGCTGTGCGCCGGCCGATAATTAACAGGTCTATTATGGCCATTAACAAATTAAATTCAAACCTTACAGTTTGCAGGCAGGTGAAAAGGCAAAGCGGCCTTGACATTTTTTAGGAAACCTCATCCACAAGCAGGATGAGGTTTCCTAAAGCAAATAAACATTAAATAAAAACTTTATTTTGGAATTAAAAGCATGTCCCATCTGATGTGACAGAGTCACATGAGGGAACATGTTTTATTAACTTTTTACTGTCTTTATAAATTTTTTAAACTGTGCTTCAATCTCCCTCGCTCCGTGCCTCAGGGAGATTGAAGGGCTCTTTTGTGCGAGCTGCACGCCAGGCCTGGCTCTCTGTCCTCCCCCTGCCTGCACAGGCAGTGCTCAGTGCTGCCACTCGTGATCCACGCGGGGGGGTTGGGGGGGTGCCTTAATTGGCTTCCCGACTGCTCCCGCCGAGCACCCCCGCTAAGGGCAAAATCCTGCCCCATGGCTGACAGGAGAAGTTAAAGATTATATTAGATCAAAAGCAGAGGCTTATAAGATTATGAAAGTAAAAAGTAGTAAGCCTGAAGATTGAGAGCATTTTAGAATTCAGCAAAGGATGGCCGGGGAACTGATAAAGAAAAAGAAAATATAATATGAAAGTAAACTAGTGAGGTATGTAAAAGTTTCTACAGATATGTCAAAAGGAAAAGATTAGCAAACACAAATGTGGGCCCATTATAGGCAGAGACAGGAGAATCTATATTGGGGAAATAAGGAAATGGCACGTGCAATCGGCTAGCCTGGGAATGGTCAGTAAAAAGGCCCCAACCATGATTGGTCCCTGACTGCAATTTCACATTGGCTGGCCAATTAAGGCCCGCCCAGCGTGAAATGTGTCATCTGAATTGTCGGGAAGGGCCAGGTGGGGGCCTGTCGGGCAATTGATCCAATGGCAACTCAGCGGGTGCTTTAAAATTAGAAGAGGCAGCTCCCTGAAGGCTGCCAGGGGGGAACCTTTCTTCAGTCTGGAGACTGGAGCAACAGCGGCTGGAGACATCAGACGGGAGGGCAGGTCAGGTGGGCACTCGGCCCCCACCGTTTCTCGGACAGGTGCCTTGCAGTCCTCACGGAGGAGGTCGATGTCAGGCAGGACACCCTCGTTCCCAGGGATGGCAGGAGGAGACCGCCTCACCAGACCAAAAAACCTTGGGAGGAGGTGGCAGCTGAGGTCAGCAGGCACGACGTTATGAGACGCACATGGGTGCAGTGCCACAAAAGGCTCAATGACCTGCCTTGCTCAGCAAGGGTGAGTACAGTGTTAGCATGGATCAATGTGGAGAAGAGTTAGAGGCTGGCCATCCCCTCATGGAGCTGAGGGGCGTTAGAGTTTGAGGGCCAACTGTCAACGACACCGGAGCTGGCCAAGGGCGTGAGCCCTGGCAGCTTGGCCTGAGCGCCTTCCGGCTCGAGGGCCACAACTCGGATGTGCCCTGCAACATGTTCTTCAGGTGGGGTTGGCCAGGTTGCAATGGTGCTTCAGGTAGAGAGTGGACTAATCAATGCTCCTCTGTCCTTTCAGGAGAAGAGGAGCCATAAAAAAATTAAGAGGTCAAAGACAGGCAGAGGCCCCCAAAGCTCCTAATCTTGATGAGGTATGAAATGGATGCTTTGGAGCTGGAGAGCCGCTATCCACCTTGGTCAGCCGGTCATAGAGAGGCAGGGGTCTCTGAAGAAGGTAAGAGTGCAGTGCACAGAGGTGAGAGTGTCAGATTGTGCAAACATCCTTGTGTAGTCTCATCATTAATGGGAGCTTCAAACCTGGAGTCCCCATTGATCATTGAAAGAGATAGCACCATGATGCAGATCTCCACTGTCTCACCAGGGTGCCTGGAATGCATAGTTACACTTAAATTAATGATATGTCATTGTTCTCCCTTAGATTTGCCAGCATGCACTTGTATGCAGGACCCCAAAGGGCCACCCCTGACGCCAGACGACTGCCAGGCTTCAGATGCACCTGAGTCTCACCTGTTCTCTGAACCAGGCACCGGCACAGATACCAGCAACACAGTGGACATTAGATCTTCAACTAGAATGTCGGTGCACAGCGGTGAGGGCACTTAACACTTGCTTGAGGAGCAGGCGGAGGCAGAGAGTGCCCAGGGCATCGGCAGTCAGAGAATTGCTGGAGACCAGGATGATGCTGAGTTGAAGGCAGATGATGAGCCTCTGGAATCATCCATTCAGTGACAGATGCTGGATGTCCAGCGGGATGTGCAGAAGGATCTGGCAGAGATCCATGAGGGTATGCGTGCCATGGTTTCTGTTGTAGAGGAGTCGATGCAGAGCACAAGCACTGCATTGATCCTCATCACTGAGCACACTGTTTCCTCCATTGAGAGAGTGGTGACATTCATGGAGAGACAGCTCCAGGGACAGAATCAGGGGTTCCTGGGGTTGTGCTCGGACCTGCAAGCCCTCACACAGGCAATGACCTCAGGTGATCAGTGCCAAATGTAGGAGATGGCTAAGGCACCCAGCTGGGTGCCCGTCCATCAATGGTGAGCAGAGAGGTCCAGAGCAACCTCACATTGGTGCATGACCTGCTTGTTGTTTCTGCAGGCTCCTCCCAGGGCACTCTAGATTATGGCATCAGCTCCTCCACTCCTCTGCCAGTGAACGTGGCATCTGATGAGGCTGCGATGACTAGGGGGATGCCAGGTGGGGCCAGCATAGGCTCCATTGGCCAGAGAGTGACCTTTAAGGTCATCAAGGCCAACAAGACAGCAGAGTGAGCAGGCTGTCTCCAATGACACTGCCAGCAGGGGAGGCAGGGGGAGAAACACCACGATGCAGTACTTGTAAACGTAAGTTTAAGGCACCATGAGCACGGGTGATCTTCTGTTCTGCCATGTTTTGTTCATATGTTTACTGTGTCATGAGAGTACAATAATTTTCATAATATTTTTCTGGTTTATTGTAAAGTAGGTTTATAGGGGTTGTGCTGTCCTGGGTGTGTGTGTGATTTAATTACATTTTGTAGCCAAGCAGACTGCAAGCTGAAGTTATCAAAAGAAGAAAGACGTAAAAGTGTCTTTAATATGCTAAAGAGTAAACATAGTTGGGGTCCTGGCACGTAAGGTGTAAAGGGAATTTGCATTTTTAGATAGATGAAATGGGATTTGAATTTCAAAGAGGGTAATAAGAATAGTGGCAACATGAAAAGACTTATATTATAAGAAAGGTAAAAGTTCCAAAGACATATGGAAACAATGGAATTTACATATTAAAATGGGAGAAGCATATAGGAAGGAGAATGAGGCTGTGTGTAAGGAGAAGGCATTGTGAGATCTATCAGAAGTGTGAGAAGCCTCCATTATTTGTGTGTAAACCTGCTGTCTACAGAAACTGAAGCTGGAGAAAGCCACTTTGAATTCCAGTGTCCAGGATATTGCATTAATTTGCTGGATCTGTTTAAAATCTAAAATATCTATTTTTGGACCACTGCCTTAAAGGGGTGCAAATGGGAGTCAGGTTAATTAGGAATTTTAGGAGTTATTATAGTAGTAATTTGTAGTTCTATGTGTGTGCCTGAAATCTTTTCTTTTGTTAATAAATATTTTAATTTTAGTTTTTTTAAAAATCTCAAGTGTTGGTGGACTTATTACTACTGAATTCAGTGCACGCATCTCAAAATAAAACACAAATTGCAAAACCTTTCTAATAGCGCGATCAAGTTTCCCTCGTGGATTTGATCCACCTGGCACATATCATCTGCCATAACAACTAGTGTGGCCACTGACACCAGATATGGTAATGTTCATTTGTTGAGTGTCAAAATTATATAAAATTTGCTTTTGTCTTAATGGCCTGAGTGTGCTTCAGCTTTCTTTTTGGTGCAGGGCACACCAGTGTCTAATGCTGAACATGAGTGGCTTTAAAATTTATTGCATAGGCCTTGGGTGGATTTTGGGTTAAAATGAACTGGTCATTTCAGGCATCCGGGATGGAGGCGGAAGCCCTGGCATGAGGTGGAAGCAGCCTAGCTGAAGGACCATTGGATCAAGGCTTCCCTGGTGTCCCCACCTCCCTGAAGGATACAAAGGTCTGCCTTCATACTCTCAGTGTTCTCCTCACCGTACTCCTCTTCTGACTCACTACTGGATTCATCCTCTGTGGCCTGTGGAGCTGCGTCAAGATCATTTTCCTGCAATGGGTGCTCCCTTGCCAGTGCCAGATTGTGGAGAACGCAGCATGCAACCATGATCAGTGACACTGGTTCTGGGGGCGTATTCTAGCGCTCTTCCTGAACGGTCCAGGCATCGGAAGTACATCTTCAGAACATCTATGGTCCTCTCTATCACCACCCTTGTGGAGGTGTGACACCTATTATACTGTTGCTCTGTCCCTGTTCTTGGGTGGCGGAGAGACATCACAAGCCAGCTTTTCAATGGATAGCCCTTGTCACCCAACAGCCAACCATCCAGTTGGGCTGGAGCACTGAATAGCCTTGGCACCTGGGAGTGTCTGAGGATATAAGCGTCGTGGGAGCTGCCAGGGTACCTTCACAGACTTGCAGGATCTGCGTCATATGGTCACAAACTATCTGGATGTTCATCGAGTGGAATCACTTCCTGTTGACAAAGGCACCCGGCTGACCCGCTGCTGCCTTGATGGCCACATGTGTGCAGTCGAGTGCATTCTGAATGCGGGGGAACCCAGTAATCGCCAAAAACCCTCTGGCTTGCTCAGCCTGGCTGGCCTCGTCCGTACTGAAATTATTAAATGTCATTACCTGCCTGAACAGAGCTTCTGTCACCAGCTTGATGCACTGTGGACAGCTGATTGGGACACTGTACAAAGATCCCCCGCTGACCCCTGGAAAGAGCTGGATGCATAGAAGTGGAGGGCCACCGTGACCTTCAAAGCCACTGGCATGGGATGTCCACCCACACAGTTGGAGGTGATCTCAGGCCCAATTATATGACAAGTGACTCTGACACCCATGCGTGGCTGCCAACCTGTAGATTGCTCACATGCGCGATGACATCAGGATGCTCGCTCAGCGTCATCGGGTGCCCACCCACAGAATGTAAAATTCTGCCTCTTGTGTATGTCTTCATGGAGGAAGATACAAAAAACACCCCAGGAGTACTAGAGAAGCAAGGGATTGGCAAGAATGAACAACTGAAAGAAATTAGTATTAGTGAAAAAGTAGTAATTGAGAAATTAATGAGACTGAAAGCTGATCAACCACCTGGACCTGATGGTCTACATCCCAGGGTGTTGAGAGAGGTGGCTGTAGCGATAGCGGATGCATTGGTGATCATCTTTCAAAATTCTATAGGCTCTGGAACAGTTCCTGCAGATTAGTAGGTAGCAAATGTAATGCCACTGTTTAAGAAAGGAAGGATGAAACATACTTGACTTTGTTGGTAAAGTAGAATCTATCTACCAGGCGTCTACATTTCATACAACAATTTTCTCTCCCAATGGTTTGCAGAGTTCCCATATGAATTGATAATCAAGTTGCTGCACTTTGTAATTTTGCAGAGTTGTGTGACGCAATGGGTTAACAACTATTCCAACTTGCAGTAATCTTTTTATAGAATTGTGTAGTACAAGACTGCAATTAATCTCACTCACTTCAAATGGCAGATATTAAAATTTAATAGACAGACCGTATTTAATTGTAAATAAATATTAACCAATAAAGATAGCCTTGTGCAAAATATTCAGCAAAAATGGCAACAAACAAAATGAACATAAAAACAATCAGAAACACACATAATGGGTTAAATATCCATTGTAAGAAACATCTTTGTATGCAAAAACAAAAACGTGTACCATTTAAAGAGAAAGTGCTGAATATTGTCAAAGAAAATTTAGTTAGATTCATACAGCATAGAAAGAGGCCATTTGGTTCATCGTGCCTGTGTGCATTCTTTGAAACAGCTACCCAATTAGTCCCACTCTACAGTTCTTTCCCCTTAGCCCTGCAAATTATTCCTTTTCAAGTATATATCTAATTCCCCTTTGAAAGTTACTACTGAATCTGCTTTCACCACCCTTTCAGGCAGTGCATTCCAGATCACAACAACTTGCTCAAAAAATCCTTTTCATCTTACCCCCCACCACCCCTCCCTGTGTTTTTTTTGCCAATAATTGTAAATCTGTGTCCTTTGGTTACTGACCCTCCTGACAGTGAAAAAGGGGTTTTGCTTTCATCACAGTGTAAGAGTTGAAATGCCTCCCTGAAGCACAGAGCTCAAAGAGAACCTTTCATCTGTTCAAACTTTTCCATATCCTGTTCTTAAGCACTCAGTTCGACTGAGCCAGACAATTTAATGGGAATATAAATTCAGAACCATCAAAGCCACAATGTGAAACTATACATGTGCAAGTGATAATATAATCTAAAGGAAAATATAATTTGTCTCTTCTAGGAATTGCACGTTTCCAGGATACACATATTCCATGACATTCCCAATGAATTAGCTTTTATTTTATGCTATTCACAGGAAATCCCTGCACTGGTGCAGCCAGAAGCAATTTAATCAGTGAACTGCTCCTTTCTTTAGGAACAAAATTTACTGCTTGAACATTGAACATGAAATAAGTAAATTCCACATATTTGTGACTCAGCTGAACAACAATTCCGCTTCCACATGGAGCTAAAGTACTGATGTGGGTTAATGATAAGGATTTTCACACTTACTGTAATTGACTTTTAATAGTCATCCTAATACGTTCTCTGACTTTTAGAATTTTTTCCAGTCTGCTAAGATCATAGGTGGTTGGGTTCCTGAAAAGGATGTCATCTGGTAGCCCAGTCACTTCAATTGCATCAGGATTATCCCGGATTAATTTGTATGGTACCAAAACAGGCCGATTCAGTCCCAGAGCTTCTCCTGAAATATAATATTTTAATAAGTATAAACTACAAAGAACTTTAAATCACCCTATCTCAAGATATCCATCGGTTGGGATGATGCTGCCCCCTCCCTTGCCTATGACATACCCATATTTTATGCATTTTTGATTTCCTTCTATTTCTGTCTATGCAGTGGTCAAGGGGGATGGTAGCAATGTGCTCACACATTGTTTTAAGCTGCTCACCATACTGTTTGTGAGGAGCTTCTGGTACTTGCTGTCTGCCTTGTGAGTGCTCAGGTCAGTGCTCATCAGTTGGCACAGATACCAAGCCAGGTAAGAAGATATTAGGATGAATAAAAACTTGGTCAAAGTTTTAAGGAGCACCTTCAAGGAGGAAAGAGAGGTACAGGTGCAGAGAGCCTCGTTAGAGAAACCTGAAGGGTTCAACCTCTCCCTAGGAGGGGGAGAGTGGAGGGGTGTGGGGTCAGCATTCCTCTCACTTTATTCCAGATAACCTAGTAAGGCAATGCCTAAATCTAGAATGGCAATAGCTGGCATTAAGAAATAACTCTAGTCCACTGCAAGGTTTTGGCTAGTTAAAGACCCACAATAACCTTCAGCACATTTGCTTCTATAGTTACGATTTCCATAGAGACCATTGACTTTAAAAAGAAATTCGAGCTCCCAGAAAGATTGACATTACAAGATTTCAATCATAAGGCTTGTACTGTAACAAAAGACTAAAAGCACCAAGGACGAAACACTATCTTTGTAGGCAAGTAATACTTTAAACCACAGAACAGAACATTTCTCTGTTTCTTTTAGCACAATCAAAAACACACTTCACAGATATATTTTTCATTGTCCTTTAAGTAGACATTCAATTCTCCTGGAATGAGTCCAAAGTGATTCTTAGCTTCCGAGGGTTTATTTCTGTTCTTTTCATTTTGAGCTTGGGACCTTTTAATCTCAGAGCTGTCTTTCATGGTGAAGGGTTTTTCGCTGGAGATTCTTTCTCTAGCACATACTAGGTGAAGCTTCCAGATTCGTTTTAACTGCTTATGAATTTTATCTTTCCAATCTGAGCGCAAGCTCCCACCCGCATTCCTGCATGGTGAACCCCAGTTGCCTATAGCAACATTTCCTCTCCCAAGTCATGACAGATTAGCAATGTCGATAAGCTTTCCAGGATATTTTAGACCCTTCCCTTCTCAAAGCCTGTCTCCATGGCAATGTGAATCACATGGGCTTTGTATCCAGGTAGAGGTGCTAATTAGCTATCGTTGACATTCCAACTCCTTTTTATCTTGGAAATAAAGGGACAGATTAAAGTGCAACTGTTTACAAACCAACATTCTCAAAACTTTTCTGGGACTTTGGAGAGTCACAGCCTATCCACCGTTAGCACATAGGCTGTTGCCATTCCCTCCAAGTGTAAACACCTTGCATCTTCTTCCTAAACAACCTAAGCCTTCCTTTAATCTGTAACAATCAAACTACCCACAGGCAGGCTTCAGAACAGGTCATATGATTCCTTTCATTTTGCCTTAAATTAAAGGCATCGTCCTAAAACATAACAATCCTATAAACCTCATAATTGGAACCCTATTATTTCTGGCCCTTAGGGATTTGGACTTGGTAAGTGGAACATGCCCCTATGGATTAACAACACATGCAGTCCCTGGTGTGGAAACCACAATTCTGCGGGTGGATGTAGATTTCTCAACAGCTTGACTTTAAGCCTCTTAAACATGGTGATGGTTTTCTATACATTACAGATATCTGGTTGGTCAAAAATAAATTGTTTCTTTAACAGTGCATTTTAAAAATCTCCTTGTCCCCTCCTGAAAGTATTGTTGCACTATGGTTCCTAAGTTGATGTTGGCTGAGGTGATACTGAAAGTACATTAAAGATGGTTCCCTCCATGGCTCCATGGGTATAGGCACTACTCTGTTGCAGCACTGAGCAAACAGACCTTGGAAGGTAAAAAGAGTTTGATTCCAGGGATATGTCTTGACATTTGATCTCAATTAGTCTGAGTGAGGGCAGCTTGTAGAGGATGATAAGAATAGTGCTCCCAATTATTATCCATACCGCCTTCCAGAAAAATCACATGTGAAGATGTTATTGGAAAACAGAATTGGGCTTGGCAGCAATGCCCTTCTCTCCCAACTCCCATTGCCAATTATTCTGCAAACATTTATCATATGGTTTCCAGATCAAGGCCTGGATTTTTCCCGAGTTGGAATGATGCGGGATCCCTTTAAAAAAGGTAGGCTTCCTACTCTCATTCCCATTTTTGGCAATTTTATCCGGCACAGGATAAGAAACATGAGTCAGCCCACATGCAGCACTCCTGTGCTTGCCAGCTCCATTGCGGGGGTGGAAGTTTAAACTCATCCACTCCAGAAATTTTAGTAGATTCAGGCTCCTTTAGTAAGTAGATGTGATTAACAGCCTCTCAGAGGAGGCAAGAACTGTACAGTATCCCAGTTCCAAGTGGGGAAACAAACAAAAAAAAACAGCTACCTGCTTCTGGAATTCTTTGTCAGCCTTTGAAATTCAAATCCGTTCTTTCAGTTTCAATAGTTAGATGGTGTATTGTCAGTTAGATTTTTTTTTACTGCAGTGATTGATTTGCAGTGTTCTGCAAATGTAAGTTGACCTTTACATTGATCAGCATTGTCTAAGTGTTCAGATGCATTCGAATACTTTTCCCATTGGGAAAACAACTTTTATGCATTCTAAACTGAAGTAAACACTGCTTGGGATCGCTAGTGTAATAATCTGATATGACTTAAATGCCCGTAGTCCTTTTAAAATGAAGAAAAGAAAACTTTAACACCTTTCCCTCAGAGGAAAAAAAGTCCTTAGCTGTTCCTGCACTTTGAATGCCTGGCAGGGTTTCAAAAACTCAAGAACCACTTATCGCAGCAGGGAGCTGAATTAATATGTTGTTTGACAGTTTTAAGGAGATTTTATAGGTCTTTGATATGGTCAGTGAAATAGATGTTAGTTTTTGCAACAGATTGACTGTTTGAGGGGAATAAATGTTTTGGACGGGTTTTATGAATGAGAGTTTTTTTTTCATTTTGAAGTGCGTTTGAAATTAGATTATTAGAAATTTATTTTTTTCACCTCTATTTCAAAGACATGGTTCCTGAGGTTTTCCAATAGTGGGTACTGGGTGAGTGACAATGGGGGATACATGGGGTGCATGCAGGGGGAGGGGGTGGAAATATTGGGGCATAGTAGTATGAGGGAACATGGAGGGGACAAGGGGGTATTAAGGGTGCATGGAAGGGGCATGGGGATGTGAGGGGGTATGTGGAGGGGGTTGAGGAGCTGGTGAAGGTTTGAGGACCCAACATTCATATTAAAATTAGGCTCATATCTCAGTAAACAGAAGCAGGCATTCTAGCCTACCAGGCTTGCCATCTGACCGCCACAGGCCTGCCTCCAGAGGTGGCAGGCCCAACTCCATCCCACCCCACCTTGCCAGAACAAAATTATGGTGGACAGGGACATTTTTAAAGGAGATGGGTCTGACGAGTTGGGAAGTTTCCCAACTCAATTTTCCCACCACTTCCATGAAAATCCAGCCTCAAGAGTCCACTCTGGGCTTCCCAACAACCAAATGGCTTTTATATGATCTTATGTTTCTTTGAACGAATCTTGGGGGAGGTTTTGCAGAGCAGCTGGCTCTCACAGAACCATACCCTTGAAATGATTCTCAACTTCAGGCAAGGCATGGAACCAAAGTCTATATTGGAACATTAGGAATAGGATTAGGCCATCCAGTCCCTCAATCCTGCTCTGCCATTCAGTTAGATTATGGCTGATCAGCAACTCATTCCCATTTGATCATTCCACCTTTGATCAATAATCCCTTGACACCCTTACCTAACAAAAATCAGTCTTGAAAACTTCAATTGTTCCAGCATCCACTGGAGATGAGAGTTCCAGATTTCAATGTATTCTTAAATAAGAATGGTACTAATGAGAGCTCAATGCAGAGCAAAACTCATGCTAACTGCAGAGTACATTATGATCATATTATTACAGAATTTTTCTGCAACGTGATTCACGGGGGAAATAGAGGAAGGGGATTACTTGCAGCTAGGAAGCATCACTTATTGGAAATCATGAGGAAAGCAGAATTTGAAAGCAAAATCAGTACTTCAAAAGATCCAAAATACAAATCACAAATTTTCTGAAAATTAGAATTTGAAAACAGAGCTGAGACAGTGAAAAATTTTCAACTCATTGAAATAACTGAGAACATACCGTATTTTTCATTGAATAATTCCTTGACTTGCTCTCTGAGTATGACCTTCTCTCCAAGTCTGTTTGCCTCTTCATCCTCTAAATTGTGAAAAGTGACCAAAATATTAAAAGGTGAAGAGAGCATTCAGTAGAGCACACACCTCTACCGCATTATGTTAACAATTACACAGCTCTTACTTGAGGCTTTTCCCTGCCTGGTATTGAGGGTCTGCAACTATAAAGCTGAAAAAATTAATCTCTTTTATTAAGAGCGTCCATCTCACTGACTTCAGGCCAATCCACATCCAACAACCTACTCTGAAAACTCTGCTCGCATGTTGACAGCTGTGACAAATTGCACCACAGCAGCTAAGACAATCCACAACATTCTGGCTAATCCCAGAATAATGGAATAAACCCGTGATGGTATTTCAAACCATCAACCCTCAAACTTCCTAACCAGCGATTTCTCTCAGTATTTACACATCAGCATCCCCATAATACTATTTACACACCAGTGATCTCTCACACTATTTTCGACCACTGAGCCCTTTCACTATTTCCAACCAGATGCCAGGCGTTTTCACAGAGTTTACACAGCAGTGAATTTCTGAACACACAATGACAGTACACAGCTATTTTCTTTCATTCAAAAATTAAAATATGTTAAAGGATAGTCGGAACCCTGGATGAATATTTTATTTAGCATAATATTTCTATTGCTATCATCACACCTGAGCCAAACAGTATCTCATGTATGATATAAATGACGAAAAGAGAAGCATTTGTTCAATTCTCAGGATATCACATTGCTGAATAAGTTGCAACATCGCATGAAGTTCAACACTAGAGGCTTAGGACCTTGGTCTCATCAGCAGAGCATTCCTTTCAAATTTTTATGTGTATTGCACCATTTTCTGAGCAACAGCAACTCCCAGGCAGATAATTAGTAGCTTCAGCTGGGTTAACCGCTAAGGATAGCCCACAACATCAAAGCTAGCTTCCCTTTGGGCCAAGTACCAGAACTCCATTGTGCCTCCTCCTGATTATTTGGCTACCGCCTGGAATTTGCTGCTTCAAGCCACTGTACTCCCTTTGAGATAATCCGTTTCCATGAAATGTTGTCCTCTTCTCTAGCTGGTTGTGCAATGTAAGTTATTAACATATAAGGTTTGCCTTAAAAATACATTATGGGCACAAAGAGGAGGAAGGATTTCATGAAAGTGCTCTGCCCACATGGTTGGCTTCTCTAATATCAAACTCCAAAACAGCATGAGTACCATAAATGGAATAGAGTGTGAAGGAAGTAAAGTGGATATTATTGAGTGGCATTTCTAAACTTGAAACCTAATTAGTTAATTAAAACACATTAAAGATGGCAGTGCAAGTGCTGTGTTGCAGCTGAAGCATGTGAGAGCTCGTGGACACCAGTGTAGCCCATGACAACCACACCCGCAGTAAGTGTCTGCAGATCAAGGAACTTTGGTTCAGAGTTGATGAGCTGGAGTTCAAGCTTCAGACACTGCGATGCATCAAGGAGGGAGAAAAAACCTGGACATTTTGTTCCAAGAGGCAGTCACATTCCTTAAGTAGATACTTCAGATTTGGGTCATGGTCATGGACAAGAGGGAGCGAGTGCAAGTTAGATAGGTCTTGGGATCAAGAAGGTGCCAATGAATGAGCCTCAGCCTTTGCACTTGTCCAACAGGTTCGAAGTTCTTGCAGCCTGTTTGGATAAGAGCAGGGACCGCAGGGAAGATGAGCAACGGATCCTGCAAGCAACAGTGATCATGCATGACAGAATTTTCCATTCAGTTTGAGGGTCTAAAACAAATGTCCTAAACTTAAAAGGTAATTAGAAAGGTATGAAGACAGAGTTGACTAAAGTGGACAGGGAAAATAGATTAAAAAATAAGATGGTACAGAAGCAGTGGCAGGCACTTCAGGAGCTTTTTCATAACTCTCATCAAAAATATATTCCATTGAGAAAGAAAGACTCCAAGAAGGATGCACCATCCATGTCTACGGAAGTTAAAGATGGTATCAAACTGAAAGAAAAGGTGCACAGTGCTGTGAAGATTAGTGGTAGGCCAGAAGATTGGGAAATTTTTAGAAACCAACAAAAGATAATTTTAAAAAATAGATTAGGGGATTAGAGTGTGAGAATAAACTAGCAAGAAACAAAAACACTGACAGTGAGAAAGTTTCTACATATAAAAAGGAAAGTATTTAAAAAAGAAAAGAGTAGCTTAAGTGAGCATTGATCCCTTAGAGAGTGAGAATGGGGAGTTAATAATGGAGAATGAGGAAACGAACAAGTATTTTGTATATGTCTTCACAGTGGAAGACACCAAGAGCATTCCACGAATAGTAGAAAATCAAGAGCCAAAAGGGAGGGAGGAGCTTAAAACAATCACTAGAGAAATAGTATTGGGAAAATGAATGGGACTGAAGGCTAACAAGTCCCCTGGGCTTAATGACCTGCATCCTAGGGTTGAAAAGAAGTAGCTGCAGAGATAGTGGATATATAGGTCATAATTTTTCAAAATTCCCGAAGATTCATGAGCGGCCCTAGTGGATTGGAAAACTGTAAATGTAATATCCTATTCAAGAAAGGAGGGAAACAGAAAGCAGGAAACTGTAGGTCAGTTAGCCTAACATCTGTCATAGGGAAAATTCTAGAATCCATTATTAAGGAAGTAACATTTACAGGACGTTTAGAAAATCATAATACGATCAGGCAGAGTCAACACAGTTTGTGAAAGGGAGATTGTGTTTGATCAATTTATCAGAGTTCTTTGAGGCTGTAAAAAGCAGGGTGGATAAAGGCAAACCAGATGATGTGAATTTAGATTTCCAAAAGGCATTCGATAAGGTGCCATGTAAACTATTACTACACAAGATAAGAGCTCATGGTGTTGGGAGTGACATATTGGAGTGGACGGAGGACTGGCTAACTAACATGAAACAGAGTCAAGATAAATGGGTCATTTTCAGGTTGGCAAACTGTAACTAGTGGAGTGCCATAGGATTTAGTGCTGGGGCCTCAACTATTTACAATCTATATTACGACTTGGATGAAGGGACCAGCTGTATTCTAGCCAAATTTACTAACAATACAAAAATAGTAGAAAGACAAGTTGTGAGGAGAATACAAAATTCTGTAAAGGTTTTTAGATAGGTTAAGTGAGTGGGCAAAAAATTGGAACATGGTGAACAATGTGGCAAAATGCAGAGGGACTGCAGAACGCTGTGGCACAGAGGGATCTAGGTGCCCTTCTACATGAACCACAAGAAGTTAGCATGCAGGTACAGCGAGTATTTAGGAAGGCTAATTGAATGTTGTCACTTATTGCAAAGGGGATGGAGTATGGAAGTCTTGCCACAACTGCACATTGGTGAGGCCACATCTAAAGTAATGTGTACAGTTTTGGTCTCCTTACTTGAGGGATATACTTGCTTTGGAAGCAGTTCAGAGAAGGTTCACTAGGCTGATTCCTGGGATGAAGGGGTTGTCATTGAGAAAAGGTTGAGCAAGTTGGGCTTATATTCTTTGGAGTTTAGAGGAATGAGAGAATACATTTAAGATTCTAGAGGGGGCTTGACAGGGTAGATGCTGAGAGGATGTTTATCTTCATAGGGGAATCTGTGGGAGTACAGTTTAAAAATAAGAAGTCTCCCCATAAAGACTGAGATGAGGAGAAATTTCTTCTCTTGGATGGTCGTTGGTCTTTGGAATTTTCTTCCACTGAAGCAGTGAAGGCTGGATCATTGAATATATTCACAGCTGAGTGAGACCAATTCTTCATCAACAAGGGAGTCAAAGGTTATCAGTTGGCAGGCAGGAAAGTGGAGTTAGGGCCACAATAAGATCAATCATGACCTTACTGAACGGCAAAGCAGACTTGAGGGGCCAAATGGTCTACTGCTGCACCTATTTCTTATGATCATATGACTTTATCCGCATTGTATCCATTCCAAGCCCTTGTGACTGACAGAAATACTACAGAAAATCTGTGTGAAAAGTGAAATAGATTGTTTCATAGTGAAAAATTGAATAATCAATTTTCTGTAAAGACAGGGAGGCAGATTTAGTTCTATGACTCTGAGTGGCTTGTGTACCCTGCCCCCATTCTCTTGCACTTATAACAGTGCAAGCTCCAACTTGCTCTGAGCTTTCCTCCAGAGCTTGGACATTCTCCACTTAACTGGCTGAACTAAAATTCAATACAAGTGCATAAACTGTTTCAATATTGTCTACAGGCCACTAGAAAGACTGTGGGCCACTCATCAGTGATGGTAAGTTGAATCTTTCGCTTAAGGATTGGGAAAGCACACACAGGGGCCATATCTTTTGCCGAGTGCACCAGAGATTGCAATTCTCATTTCAAATGGTCAGACATTTGTCCTGTCAATGGAAGCAGTTAGAAGAATTATGATGCAATGCCCACGTGTACATTAAGAGAGCTACACTTGCAGTCATTCAAAGGTACAATAAGGGGAATAGAGAGCTTACCCTGTAAAGCAGCATATGCTTTTTCTAATGATGTTATTCTTCTGGGTGCTTGAATGAGGAGAGAGCAAAAGAGCAAGTGCGAGAATCAATTTCAGTTACAAGTGCAGAATTCTATTAGAAAAAATAAAACATGCAGCTCCTAGTACTTTAGTCTGGTTAAATGAGGCCTATCCATTTAATCAAACTCTAGGCCATTTTAAAGTGAGAGCTAGTCTCACTCAGTTGAATATTACGCACCCCAATGATATTTAATCATCTTCAAAGTGGCCCATCAGTCAATCTAATTTAATGGCAGCTGATAAACTTAAATTGGTTTTTGAAGTTCATCTTTCCCTAGATGGTCCACATATGATTTCAACTCACCCAATTAGGATGAGTCATTCAAGATCATGACCTGCTGGGGGAGTCATATTAACTGAGATTTATCCCACTCAAATCACACCTCTTTCTGACTGATGCAGAAACGGCTTTGACCTTCAATGTCTATGGCCTCAGAGTGTACGATCATCAAGTTCGAAAGGAGAAAATATGGTGGGCTGAGATGAAACAAATTTCAAGGAACTTTTTGGAAATAATATGAAAACAAATCCTGTTCCAGAGAATATTCCCACACCAGAAGAAGTGTGGTTACATGCAACAAGCTGGCTTCATTTACCATTGGGTACTGAAAGTTTTCATGACCTGGGAAACACTTACAAGTTTTTGGGATTTGCTTACATCAAAGTTGCACACAATAGGGTTCCATTATTGTGGACACCTGCCTGAGGGCTAGTTATTTTTATCAATACACTGAATAACAAATGTTTGAGCTGATTGACTTATTGACTTGTTGCTTAAATCTAGCAAAAGGGTTGACATACTTAAACATCTCAGCAATATCAGTAAGGTGGGAAGCTTGGTGCAGGCAAAGGCATCAGGCTGTGGTGTCTTGAACAAGTTGAAGCTTTGGAAGGTGGGGACCGAGAGGCTAGCTACGAGAACATTAGGAAAAGCCATATTGAAGGCATGTTGAGGCTTGTAGCAGTTGTGGACCTTGGTAGAACTAAGTGGAGGTAGATAATACCACCAGGCCAGCAACACCACCATCACTGCTGCACCCCAAATTATTGCACAGTTCCTGGGGGGATGAACACACATTACTTATATTTAATGGCAATCAAACCTAACGCAAGACTTTTGAAGGACAGGTACGCATGTATGGGTTGTAGGAGTGGGCTTAGTGTTGTCACTACAAGGTACGACACGTCATAACAAATTTTGTAGGTCAGCAGAAAACAGATACAAATCATGAGTGAACAGGATGCTGATTGAGCAGATATGGGGGTGTTAAAGCAATGCTTTGGGTGCTGGGACAGATTAGAGAGCCTTAAAACATGGCCCAAAGAAATTCAGAAAAAAACTGTGATATACAGACTGGAGAATCAACACATCCTTCATAGAATCACAATGCGCAGGAACCCATTCAGCATAGTGTGTCTGTGTCGGCTTCTTGGTATCCAGTTTAGTCCCATTCCCCTGGCTTTTTCCCAGCCCTGCAAATTTTCAAGTACTTATTGCGCTAGTAATTTGGTGGTGTCCGTACGCAGGTGTGCCTCTGCTGCATATGATGTTCTGATAATTTTAATGATGGTACTCAAGCTGTTCATCGGCTACATGGCTGTGGCGGGGATGGATATTGGGTATCATTTACCATGTAAAAGTAGTCAGCAACTATTAAAAAGGTTGGCTACCGACAACAGAGAAAAACCTCGGGTTGAATGGCTGGAGAAAGGCAGTTGAGGGGACACCAAATCTCTTCACTAGCTGCTGCCTTGGAGACCCTGGTCTGTAGGCAGTGAACAGGAGGAATTACATCCATTTCTCACCTCCCCAGGAACAGGAAACCCTTCAGGCATCAACTCAGGAGGCCATGAGAAGAGTATGTCAATGGAAGGATCATTGCACCCGGGACATGGCTGCAATGTCCCAAAAAACATAATCGTCTAACTAGAGGTGAGAATACCACTCCAATCTCATGGATCTACCACTTACAGTCTCATTAACAGCAACACTGATAGATCTAATGCCTCCCCTCCCCCACTTGCCTTCACTGTCCAACAATCACTGCATCACCCTTCACTACAACTACTTTTCCTCATCCTCTCACATTCGCTATGATTACAACCCTCACTCACCTACATCTCACAGACTCTTAGCGATTCCACTGCAATAGCCAGAATCTCCAAACTGCTCACATAACTGCTCTCATTAACACACTCCCTCAAAGAAAGCATGCTTGCCAACATGGACAGGGGCAGAGTTGAGCCTGTGACTATGTAACAATATTTTGCATTTATGTTCCTTTTTATTCATTCATGGGATGTGGGCATCACTGGCTAGGCCAGCATTAATTGCCCATCCCTAATTGCCCTTGAGAAGGTGGTGGTGAGCTGCTTTCTTGAACCGTTGCAGTCCATGTAGTGTAGGTACACCCGTTGTGCTGTTAGGAAGGGGTTCCAGGATATTGACCCAGCGACTTTGAAAGAACGGCGATATATTTCCACGTCAGGATGGTGAGTGACTTGGAGGAGAGCTTGCAGATGTTCCCATGTGCCTGCTGCCCTTGTCCTTCTAGGTGGTAGTGGTCATGGGTTTGGAAGGTTCTATCTAAGGAGCCTTGCTAAGTTCCTACAATGCAGATGGTACCCACTGCTGTCACTGTGAATCGGTGGTGGAGGGAGTGATATTTGTGGATGGGGTGCAAATCAGGCGGACTGGATGGTGTCAAGCTTCTCGAGTGCTGTTGGAGCTGCACTCATCCAGGCAAGCGAGGAGTATTCCATCACACTCCTGACTTGTGCCTTGTAGATGTGGACAGGCTTTGGAGAGTCAGGAGATGAGTTAATCGTTGCATGAGTCCTAGCCCCTGCACTGCTCTTGTAGCCACAATATTTAAATGGCTAGTCCAGTTCAGTTTCTGGTCAACGGTAACCCCCAGGAAGTTGATGGTGGGGGACTTAGTGATGGTAATGCCACTGATCGTCAAGGGGCGATGGTTAAATTTTCTCTTGTTGGAGATGGTCATTGCCTGGCACCTGTGTGGCATGAATGTTACTTAGCACTTAACAGGCCAAGCCTGAATATTGTCCAGGTCTTGCTGGACATGGCTGGCTTCAGTGTCTGAAGAGTCATGAATGGTGAACATTGTGCAATCACCAGCAAACATCCCCATTTCTGACCTTATGAATGAAGGAAGGTCGTTGATAAAGCAGCTGAAAATGGTTGGGCCGAGGACACTACCCTGAGGAACTCCTGCAGTGATGTCCTGGAGCTGAGATGATTGACCTCCAACCATCTTCCCTTCTGCTATGTATGACTCCAACTAGCTGAGAGTTTATCCCGATTCCCATTGACCTCAGTTTTGCTTGGGCTCCTTGATGCCACACTCAGTCAAATGCTGCCTTGACGTCAAGGGCAGTCACTCTCCCCTCACCTCCGGAGTTCAGCTCTTTTATCCATGTTTGAACCAAGGCTGTAATGAAGTCAGGAGCTGAGTGACCCTGGTAGAACCCAAACTGAACACCAATGAGCAGGTTATTTGCTAAGCAAGTGCCGCTTGATAGCACTGTTAGTGACCCCTTCTATCACTTTTCTAATGATTGAGAGTAGACTGATGGGGCTAATTGGCTGGGTTGCACTTGTCCTGCTTTTTGTGTGCAGGACATACCTGGGCAACTTTCCACATTGATGGGTAGATACCAGTGTTGTAGCTGCACTGGAACAGCTTGACTAGGGGTGTAGCAACCTCTGGAGCACAAGTCTTCAGTACTATTGCCGGTATATTGTCAGGGCCCATAGCCTTTGCACTATCCAGTGTATTCAGCCATTTCTTGATAGAACTGGCTGAAGACTGGCATCTGTGATGCCGGGGACTTCTGGAGGAGGCCGTGATGGATCATCTATTTGGCACTTTTGGCTGAAGATTGTTACAAACGCTTTAGCCTTACCTTTTGCACTGGTGCTTGGCTCCCCCGTTATTGAGGATGGGGATATTTGTGAAGCCTCCTCCTCCAGTGAGCTGATTAATTGTCCACCACCATTCACGACTGTATGTGGCAGGACTGCAGAGCTTAGATTTGATCCATTGGTTGCGGGATCGCTTAGCTGTGTCCATCACTTGCTGCTTATGCTGTTTGTCATGCAAGTTGTTCAGTGTTATAGCTTCACCAAGTTGACACCTCATTTTTAGGTATTCCTGGTGCTGCTCCTGGCATGCCCTCCTGCACTCTTCATTGAACCAGGGTTGATTCCCTGGCTTGATGGTCGTGGTAGAGTGGGGGTATGCCAGGTCATGAGGTCACAGGTTGTGTTCCAGTACAATTCTGCTGCTGCTGATGGCCCACAGCACTTCATGGTTGCTCAGAATTGCTAGGTCTGTTTGAAATCTATCAAATTTAGCATGGTGGTAGTGCCACACAACACGATGGAGGGCATCCTCAAGGTGAAGACAAGACTTTGTCTCCAGGAGGACTGTGCGGTGATCACTCCTACCGATATTGTCATGGACAGATGCATCTGCAGCAGACAGGTTGGTGAGGATGAGATTAAGTATGCTTTTCCCTCTTGTTGGTTCCCTCGCTACCTGCCACAGGCCCAGTCTAACAGCTATGTCCTTTCGGACTTGGCCAGCTCAGTCTGTGGGATGTCAGCCACCCAAAGTACATTCTGCACCCTTTCCACCCTTAATGCTTCATCCAAGTGGTGTTCAACATGGAGGAGCACTGAATCATCAACTGAGTAGGGGGGGGGGGGTGGTGGCGGCGGTGGTGGCGGGCGGTGGCACGTAGTATTCAGCAAGAGGTTCCCTTGCCCATGTTTGATCTGATGCCATGAGAATTCATGGGGTCCAGAGTTGATATTGAGGACTTCCAGGGCAATTCCCTCCTGACTGTATACCACTGTGCCACCACCTCTGGCAGGTCTGTCCTGCCGGTGGGACAGGACAGGACACAGGACATAACCAGGCATTGTGATGATGGTGTCTGGGGCATTGCCTGTAGAGTATGATTCCGAGAGTATGAGTATGTCAGGCTGTTGCTTAACTCGTCTGTGAGACAGCTGTCCCAATTTTTGCACAAGCACTCAGATGTTTGTAAGGAGGACTTTGCACAGTCGACAAGGCTGAGTTTGCCAATGTTGTTTTTAGTGCCAAGGTCAATGCCAGGTGGCCCGTCCGGTTTCATTCCTTATTGATTTTTTAGCAGCCTGATACAACTGAGTAGCTTGCTAGGCCATTTCAGAGGGCAGTTAAGAGTCAACCACATTGCTGTGGGTCTGGAGTCACATGTAGGCCAGAGCCAATAAGGAAAGCAGATTTCCTTCCCTGAAGGACACTAGTGAACCAGATGGGTTTTTACAACAATCGACAATGATTACATGGTCATCAGTAGACTTCCAATTCTAGGTTTTTATTGAACCCAGGTCCCAAGAGCATTACTCTGGATCTCTGGATTACTAGTCCTGTGGCAATGCCTCCCCATTCACTGCGCCACTACATCCCCCGCCATATAGTAACAGACAGGCTTGTAACAGTAGCATTTGCTGTAAGATAACAAAAAAGCCCCAAGATACTTCGAAGGAGTGCTAGCTAACAAAATTTGACACAAGCCACATAAGGAGATATTGGGCCAGATTTCTGCAGAGTAGTAGAGACTCCGTACTTTTAAAAATGGTGATGGGACCTGGATCCAGAAGTCCTGCCCCCATTTTCACCAGTAGTGGAAAGAAGTGGGGTGTAACTCATGCACGAGGGAAACCAGAACTAAGCAGGTCAATGCTGAGTTCAAACAAACCCCATTTTCACTTTAGCAAGGGCCTTATCCCACAGTGTGAGAACTACAAATTTATGAAGATGACATAAAGGCTCATGAAGGTCAGAGAAGGTACGTAGAACTATCAAGCTGTGAAGCTATTTAAATCACCAGCCCTTTAAAAATGTAAAATAAACAGACAGCCTGTGTCAGAGAGAGTTGAAATAAATCTGTTCTGGAAGTTACAAAGGCTGTTTGTTGACATCACCCCAAGGGCTATCATAGTATAATTATTAACGTTTACCTGCTTTCCACAATCTACAATTATCTGAGCAGCAGGTCCTAAGTTCAGAGTTTGATTGACAGCTGGAAGAGGTTATTAAAGTATTAACTGTCTTTGGTGTTGGGTTATGACTAAAAGTCTGCTTGTTGCTCTACAGGATTAAGTACTTGCAGGGTTTTAAAAGTGTTGAATGGGCTTTCATGAATGGGAGAGGTTTTTTTTAACTATAATAAAGGCTGCAATAGATATTTAGATCTTTATTTTATTTCATCTCAACATGCCTTCTGATGTCTTCCCATGGTGGATATGAATAGAGGATGCAATGGCAAAAGGTTGCGGGTGGAGGGAATGGGTTGGTATTAAATTTGCATTGGGCTATAAGGGGCTAGGGGGTGGGTGGGCATGAGTTGGCATGGGGCATAGAAGAGACCATTGGGGCTGGGTGGAAGGCATTGGTGGGTATGGAGGATATGAGGAGCCATTGAAGTGGGTGGGGGCATGAGTTGGCATGTATGGTTGGGAGATGACTGGGCATGTGGGATGGGGGGTGGAGGGCCTAATCTTTAACAAAACAGCTGGGACTAAGTCCCAAAGAAATGAGGTGGGCCTTTTGAAAAGCCCACCTTGGTACTCAGCAGCCCCTGTGGCTGCCTCCGATCTGCATCCAGGGGCGCTGGGTCTGACTCCATCCCACAGCTGCCGCCTGGAGTGAAAATCAAGTCTGGTGGGGCAGTTTCTCCCGAGGCACATGTGATGAGCCGAGAAATTTCCTGTTACGCACTGTCTGCATTGGCGGCAAGAATCTGGCCATCAAATCAAAGAAGTTTTAAGGAGTGTCTTGAATGAGGAAAGAGGTAGAGAAGCGGAGAGATTTGGGGAGAAAATTCTAGAACTTAGGGTCTTAGCAACTGAAGGCATGGTTGCCAATGGTGGAATGATTAAAATTGGGGATGCTTGAGAAGTCAGAACTGATGGCGTGTGGATATCTCAAAGGGTTGAGAGGCTGGAGGAGATTACAGAGGCAGGAAGAGGTGAGGCATGGAGGGGGTTTGAAAACATGGATGAGAACTTTTAAATTGAGCCATTGCTTAACCTAAAGCCAACGTAGGTCAACGATGACATGGGCGATAGGTAAACAGGTCTTGGTGTGAGTTAGGACATGGGCAGAGATGTTGTGCAGCATTTCTTCAATTTAATCCTCTTTCTTCCTTCTGACTTCTTTCTCATCCCATACACTCTGCTTGATAAGCTGCAGATACTTTCACACCCTACTACTTTCCCTCTGCTCTCCTTCACACCACACGTTTACCTTTGTCCATCTCTTTCATTTGAGCCCTGAGGATGTGCCAGTTGAGGAAAAGCAGAGAAGTCTTGCTCAGGAAGAAGCACTGTCACTCAACCCAATTCTCACAACCAGCTCAGATAGTGGCTGACTCTGTAGGCTAGTTTTGAGACAGTGTCCACACACGGTGATTTACTGAACATGGGCTTGCAGGAGCTAGGGCAGGGAGACAGGGCAGCATGGGTGCCAGTTCACCAGAGGGCAAGGCTGCATACCCGTTCCGCTGCAGAGGACTTGGACAGGGGGCCCAGGCTATCAGAGAAGACTGATGGAGATCTACTAGGAAATGCTAAATGCGCTGGGCAGTCTGTCAAAAAAGCTTGCAGGGCAATCTCCTGGATCATGGAAAAGCCCAGCTTGAACTTGTCTCAAGGCTTTGAACAAAGCATGGAGGTAATTCTATCCAGTAAAGACCAAGTTGTCAGCTCCATTAATACCACAGTGGCAGCCACCATGTTGCTGACAGCTCCGACAACTTCCTTGGCAGATCTGAGATGCTTGCCCTTGTCTTACTTGGAATGGAGGAAAGAATAAAGGACTTCAATATTTATTGTGCGTTTCACAACTAGGGCATTCCAAAATGTTTGACAGCCAATTAAGTACTTTTAAAACGTCGTCACTGTTGGGATGCAGGAGAACAGTTCAGACAGTTTTGATGAAGTGTCATAGATCTGAAAGTGTGACCCTACCTTCTTCTTTTCGTTGAGGGTTTCCAGCATTTTCTGTTTTTATTTCAGATTTCCAGCTGTATTTTGGCTTCTGAGGATCTTGAAATTCTTTTGGTGGGATACAGGCAGCCAGCGGCACTGGGTGAGGATAGGGTTGATGAGTGTGCAGGCCTTGTGGGAAACGCAGAGTTGTGGATTAGCTGAATGCGTAGAGGGTGGAAGCAGAGAGGCCAATGAGGAGGGCTTTAGAGAAATCAATCTTCAAGATGAAGACGGCATGGGCCTGTAATGTGGTCCATTACATAGGTCGTTCTGAAGGGCTAGAACCTTGCACTATTGGACACAGTGGCCTGCTCAATGCCCAATGTGCACTGTGTCTGGCAATGTGGCCTGGAAGCACGTTAAGCATTTCGAGCCCATAGGCATAGTGTGTGCAAGGCTGATTAACGACCTTTCATGCAAATTAGAAAAAACTCTGTAGACCCTTCACTAGCTTTTTAAACAGAGCTCCCTGAAGCAGCTTTTTTATATCAAAAAAACAAATTGCAGCCATTGCCTGCTGCTTATTTTTCAACTTTAAAAATGCTGCAGAGCTTGGAGTTGTTTCTTAGCCTGTCAGTAAGCACAAAAGGGCTTTAGTCTCTTTAATCATCTCCTTAAAGCTTTTTCCATCTGCCACATGGATCTCTTGGCCCGGCTATCCATTCTGTGATCCGTGCATGGGCATTGCTCTGTTTTTACAAGATTAAGGAGGAGGTGGATGGAGTAGGAATCTCGAAGGTGGTGGTGGTGGAAGCAGCCCAGAGGTGGTGTTGGTGCTGAGGAGAAGGCTCCAGGGGAGCATGCCACCAGGTTAATTGGCATCTTCTGTGCTGACTTAGGATTCATCCTTTTGTTGCCTGTTCGTGCAGTTACTTTGTAACTGGAAATACTGGAAGACGCTTCCATGCGGTGACAACAAATCCCTGAGGAAGCTATCACAGAACTGGGGTCAGTCCTGTAGCCACACTGACAAGGCACATCCAGGTCAGGGACGTGTCAGTAACTGTCAGGGTAATCTTTGAACTCTGAATTCACAGCCACATCAGACAAGTTTCCAACCACAGTTGCCATTTTTGCATGAGCTACTCAAACCCTCCATTTTCCCAAACAATACAACATGGCCCTTCAGTATAATTCTGATCGAGAACCAGGTGACATATCTATCCAATCACTGGTCAATCAGCTAGAATGGGGAGAAAGGCTAATACATACAGTTACTTTAGCCCCTGAACCATTCAATTTACTAGTTATTGCTACAAGCACCATATAACCTGATCAAATAAACAACTTTGGCCATTGCCCATGGTCTTAAATTGTGACCATGAATATAGCAGCTTTCCTCTCCAGCTAGCCCATACTGCCTCTTCTCAAATCAGATGCTGAGGCACATTGCGATTCTAATTATACCAAGTATTATTGGCCCTAACAGTGTGGAGCAAGCATGTTCAGTGTGTTCACCCCTGGATTTCCCCCTTGTGAGGATATATTTGGTACGTTTTCTAATTTCTGTGTTCTGTTTCTTAAGTATTTCCTCAGGGAGAGGGTGATGCGAGGTGGTTTAGCCACTCAATATCTCTAGGGACGGAAGTGGTCCGGTACCTTCATTCCTTCATTTGCCAGGTCGGTAGATAACCCTGCAACTACAAGTGCTACAGGTTTTGAGGTGGTAGCTGCTTTAATCTAAACCTTCTTTGCATTCCTTAGAGCAAGGCAGTGAACTGTTGCACATGTGGAAACAGGAGAGACATCTCCTTTACCCATGCCTGCCCCTGCCATTCTTCGGTTGCTGGGCTCGCTCAGCATTGCACACAGGCACAGTCCACATTACTGGCAATGAGAGACAGTATTCCACTGCCCAGTGGAGCATTGTTTATAATACCGCTAGAGAAACATACTGGGGGTTTCTTTATTTGAGTTTTACTTTTGACCATCTTGAATCATTAAAGAATTTGCTCACACTGATCAGGGTTCCAGCCCACATTCCTGTCTATGTTGACAGAGGCAAGTAATAAGTGACTCAGATATGCTGCCAGCTCTCTCCCTCTTATGTCTCATCAGTCAGAAGGTAAATTTTATCAATTTGTCCACCCAACGGAAATCTTCACCCAGCAGGAGTGTACATTGGGAATTTGTAAATCCCTCTTTGCTCAGTGTTTCTGGGAGGAGTCCTACTTGTTCTAGGTCTTGTCTGTACCAAAGAAGGAGAAGTAGCAGCATATCTGATCCTCCAATCACCTGCCAGGGTGCCATTCCTGAACACCAATGGTATGTCTTTACCATAGTCCCTCAGAATTGGGGGTAAAATGCCCACTTGGCAGCTTTATGGATTTACTACTACCATGCAAGTTTAAAGTAAAAATACAAGAGAAGTGTTTAATGCTATGAAGTTGTTATTTATGTGTAAAAATACCCTTACCAGGTTTGGGGATGAGTCCTTGGAAAGGCCTGTAAAATGACAAAAGCATACAAATTTTAGAAGATTGCAAAACCATTCATTAGAATATCATGTTACTAGGCCTGTGATGTTCCCCAATGTACATAAGAACATAAGAAATATGAGCAGGAGTAGGCCATTCAGCCTGGTCTGCCATTCAATAAGATTATAGCTGATCTTCATCCTCAGCTCCACCTTCTTGCACTACATCCATATTATCCCTTGATTTCCTTAGACTATCTTAGCCTCTATTACGAAGGAATTGAGTGTAAGGTCATCTTACTGCAATTATATAGAGCCCTGGAATATTGTGTACAGTTTTGGCCTTCTTACCTAAGGAAGGATATACTTGTCCAAGGGGGAGTGAAATGAAGATTCACCAGACTGATTCCTGGGATGAAGGAATTGTCCAGTGAGGAGAGATTGAGGAGACTAGGTTTATATTCCCTGGATGCTAGATCTCAATGAATGTCAGAACAGGTCAAGGGATTAAATAGCCTCCTCCTGTTGGAGGCATTGGAGGGTTCAGGTTCATTATAAGCAACACCACAACTGGATAAGGCCACAAAAGCTAATGCTAAGAGTACGAAATATAAAAGTCAGAAAGTAATGGCGCGTCTGCAAAATCTTAATAAGACTGTGGTTGGAATACGCTGGCCTGAATTTTTCCTGTGTCGTGCGGGCTCAGCAGGAGCGGTCATGGAGCCGACTGCTGCCTGCGATCAGCTCTGCACCGCCATTTTACGCGTGCGGAACAATTAAGGTCCGCCTAGTGTAATACGCGAGTGGTACCGTTGAGCGCTACCTGTGTGGGTGGAGGGAGGAGGGAGAGTTGGGTCCAGCATTCTTTCGCGCATGTGCGTGAAGGAGCATTTCCATGTCACATGAGATGGGACATGTTTTATTTTTCAGGAAAAGTTTTAATTTAATTCATAAAAGCTTTAGGAAACCTCATCCCGCTCATGGGTGAGATTTCCTAAAAAGCATAAAGGCTGCTTGGCCTTTTCACCTGCCCGTCAACTGTTAGGTTGGATGGGCAGCGTAACGTTCATGTTAATTACCTGTTTAATGGCCTTAATCGGCCTATCAATTATCGGCGCACGCCCGCAGAACAAAACATCGCGAGACAGCACGATGATGTCGGGACGCATGCCCGATGTCATCACACGTCATTTTACATTCCGGTGTGTTGGGCCCACCCCTGTACGCCAAAAGTAAAATCCTGGTCTGTGTATGGTTTTGGTCTCTACACTATGGGAAGGATGTTAAAACAATGGAGAAAGTGCAATGCAGATTCTCTAGGATGCTGCCTGGTACAGGGAAATACAGATAGGGAAAAAGACTTGAAAGAATGGGGCTGTCTTTGTTAGAACAGAGGAGATTATGGGGTAATTTGATAGAGGTGTCAAAGTGATGAAGGAATGGGGCAGAGTAGATAGAAACAGATTTGAGAAGCTAGACTGAGGGGACACAGATGTAAGATAAAATGGGAGAGATCTAGCACAGGAAGAAATTTTACATGAGTGTTGTGAGGCTGTAGATTATACTACTGCAATTAATGTCTGAAGCAGAGACAATGTCAGCAATTAAGAATAGGCACTCAATACTTTTATTCGAGATTTAACTTCTGAGTTCATTCAATTGGCTGGTTAATCATAGCTCCCTTGTTTTTACCCAGTTATTTACAGCTCCTATTTCTTGGTTACTTTCAGCTCTGGTTTTTACCTGGTTATTTACTGCTCCTCAGTCATCATTACCTTGTTAGTTAGAGTACATGTGTTGCCATTATCTGGTTATTTACAGCTTCCTTGTTCTGGTTACCTGGTTATGGTGAACTTGATTTTGTCAGCCACGGCCAAGATTCTCTCCAAATTCTGGGATCCAAACGTGCAGGGTTTTCGGAATGGAATGCCAGGTGGAAGCCCTTCAATTATAACCGAGCCAGGATTGCTTTTTATGCGTTTATATGGAACTTGAACAGGGTATTTTATACCTAAAGCTTCACCTGTAAATGATAAGAAGTGAGGCAATAACACTAACATCTCTCCAATTTTTACAGCGTGTACAAATCAACATAAAGAAGGGATGGCACGGGCTAGTGGGGCAAGACATTCCTTTTATTCTTTTATGGGATGTGGGCGTCGCTGGCTGGGCCAGCATTTATTGCCCATCCCTAACTGCCCTTGAGACGGTGGTGGTGAGCTGCCTTCCTGAACCGCTGCAGTCTATATGGTGTAGGTACACCCGCAGTGCTGTTAGGGAGGGAGTTCTAGGGTTTTGACCCAGCAACAGCGAAGGAATGGCGATATATTTCCAATTCAGGATGGTGGGTGACTTTGAGGTGAACTTCCAGGTGGTGGTTTTTACATGCATTTGCTGCCCATGTCCTTCTAGGTGGTAGAGGTCGTGGGTTTGCAAGGTGCTGCCGAAGGAGCCTTGACAAGTTGCTGCAATGAATCTTGTAGTTTATACACACTACTGCAACTGTACATCAGTAGTGGAGGGAATGAATGTTGTCACACATGGTAAGTTACCAAACTTAGCTGCCATGTTGAAGGAAGCACAGAGCAACAGTTTGACAATTCTCTACAACACAATCAGATCAACACTCAACAGGCCGAAAAAAATTCAATACATCTTTAAACTTATCAGAGCTGAGGCAAACTAGCTTTATGTTCATGTTAGAATTAGTTAATAGTTCTACTACAAAGTAAATATTAACTTAGAGCAGTCTTAATCAAGGGAATATGATTTAGAACACTACTGAGAAACCCTTTTAAACATGAGCTTATAAATGATTGCTGCAATAATAGTTTGTAGGTGCTTAATATGCTATGACATTCCTGTCCATTGTTTCAGCAGAAACATTGAGTAGGAATTGCACTTTGCCGTGTCTCTTTTACACGTAAAGCTGCTGCGGCATTTACATTACAACAGCGACCATTCTTCAAAACTACTTTGTCGGCTGTAGAACCGTTTAGAATATCCTCAGATTGTGAAAGGCGCTATATAAATGCAAAATCTTTCTTTCCCTTTACTTCCTTTAGGTGAATCTGAATCCCAGCCAACAGGGGCAAGGCAGAAATTTGTCCCAAATCAAAGTTGACTTTTGGTCAATTATATCTCCAGGTATTTTCTGCAATGGGTCAACAAAAAGGTGCGATGGAGTTAAAACTCTCAAGGGAATATGATGGTGTGTAAGGTGGCTCATGCACAAGTAGAACCTTGTATAGTATAACCCACGTGCTGTTTGACTAGGTTTTTGGACACAACGCTTAATATCTCCCTTCATATCATGGCATCCATCTTTTGATTGTGCACCTGTAGTGCTGTAGGATATCTTTCTGCATTAAAGGTGCTATATAAATGCAAGCTGTTGTTGTTTCCCCCTTGCACCAAGTAATGAACACCAAAAAATAAATTCTACTCTCCCACTGCCCTTTGACCTCAATTTTAGCCCCCACTCCAGCAGGAGGGAGAGGGATTAAAGTGTCAAAATCGTGCAACTCAGTCCCATTGATTTGCAGCTATGAACAGGCCATGGTGTTCTTATTTAAGATTAATCCACCAACGAAGCAACAGTGCTGAGCGCAATCCTTTCCAAACCCCCAGATTCATGAACTTCAAACAATGTAAAAACAACTCGTGAATTTAAGAACGGAGAGGACTGGGACACACAAGTGTCTAGCTGCAGCTTGGAGTACCCTGGTCTAAACTAAGCATTTGGAGTTTGGACATTAATTTTGTTTTTTGCACTGCCTAGGGAATTAGCTTGACGAGGAGAAAGTTTCTAGGGACCTGTTATCACCCTAGGATTTCTGAATGCTCATTCAATATGTCCTGGCTTTTTTTAAAATTAGTTCACGGGGCATCTGCATCGCTGGCTGGGCCAGCATTTATTGCCCATCCCTAGTTGCCCTTGAGAAAGTGGTGTGCTGCCTTCTTGAACTGCTACAGTGCATGAACTGTAGGAACACCCACAGTGCTGTTAGGAAGGGAGTTCCACGATTTTGACCCAGCGACAGCGAAGGAACGAAGATGTGGTTCCAAGTCAGGATGGTGTGACCTGGAAGGGAACTTCCAGGTGGTGGTGTTCCCAAGCATTACATGCTGCCCTTGTCCTTCTAGGTGGTAGAGGTTGTGGGTTTGGAAGGTGCTATCAAAAGTGCTTTGGTGAGTTTCTGCAGCGCATCTTGTAGATAGCACACACTGCTGCCACTGTGCATTAGTGCTGGAGCGAGTGAATGTTGAAGATAGTGGATGGGGTGCCAATCAAGTTGGCTGCTTTGACCTGAATGGAGTCCAGCTTCTTGAGTGTTGTTGGAGCTGCACCCCTCCAGTCAAAGAGTATTCCATCACACTCCTGACTTGTGCCTTGTAGATAGTGGACAGGCTTTGGGGAGTCAAGTGATGAGTTACTTGCTGCAGAATTCTCAGCCTCTGTCCTGCTCTTGTAGCCATGGTATTTATATGGCTAGTCCAGTTCAGTTTCTGGTCAATGGTAACCCCCCCAGATGTTGATAGTGGGGGATTCAGCAATGGTAATGCCACTGAATGGCAAGGGGAGATGGATGATTCTCTCTTTTTGGAGATGGTCATTGCCTTGTGTGGCATCAATGTTACTTGCCACTTATCAGCCCAAGCTTGAATATTGGCCAGATCTTGCTGTATATGAACAGAGACTGCTTCGGTATCTGGAGAGTCGCAAATGGTACTGAACATTGTGCAATCACCAGACTTCTGACCTTATGATGGAAGGAAGGTCATTGATGAAGCAGCTGAAGATGGTTGGGCCTAGGACACTACCCTGAGGAACTCCTGCAGTGATGTCCTGGAACTGAGATGATTGACCTCCAATAACCACAACCATCTTCCTTTGTTTTAGGCATGGCTTCAACCAATGGAGAGCTTTCCCCCTGAACTCCAATTGACTTCTGGTTTGCTAGGGTTCACATTTGAATGAGGATGGAAGGGCATTCCTCACTGTCAGCCTCTTTTTTGGTGTTGACCGGCTTTGTCTAGGGAAGATTGAAGGAAATTGGTGCAATGGCTGCTCCCATGGGCTGGAATATTTGTACAGAGTCTAGGGACAGGCCAAAGACTTTAAATTTAAATATAAACCCTAACTGTCACTTCCCTGCTCCACCGCCCTGGAAACATCCACTCACGCCAACACCAGTAACATCAATGATAAAATTTCTGCTGACTAGATTGCAGTCTTATATTCTAAGCATAGACACCATTGCAGAGCAACTGAAATTACCATATTTGCGATTGAACAGGTCCTGCACTTGCTCCCGTAGATTATTGGCAATGTCCACTCTTGTGAGCTTTGCATCATAATTTTCTGCAAAATAGAAAAATTTGAGAACTAGAGTTGGGCTCCGTAGGATACAGAATCCAAAACTTGGGTGCACACAATGGACAGGCATCCAACTTTTACATAAGTCACCTCACAAGATCCCAGAACATATGTCAGACTGATTATAGGCTTGTGTATTATCTGGACTTAATGGAGAATGTAGGGTTGCTAGTCTTTGCACCACCCCAGACTGAGTGGTCATAGGCCCAGTGCACAAGATTTTGATAAAACAATTGGCAGGAGGTTAATCGCTTATTGTTTTTGCAGGCAATTTATTTTCAGAGATAGGGAGCCTTAATTGCCACCAGCCCCTAACAATAATATTGGAATTAAGGGTATTTCAAACTGCCTTCACCAGCATCCTACACACTCCATTGACTTTCACTTCAAACACATCCCTTCATAATGGATGGGGTTTTATTCCCAAACGAGCAAGGCTCCAATGATGTTGTTATTCTCAATCATGTTATGTGGTTAATTTTCAGAAATGACTACACTAACCTGCCTGGCCAACATCGTCCAGCATTCACTTTAGGCATCAAAAATCCTGAATACTCAGTGGTTTCAGACGTTGGGTTGTAATCAGGACACTCAGGCTGCATATGAGTCCCACTTAAATCCCAAGAATGTAACATTCCCCCAAAGTACTCTCCTCTGCAGGCATTCCTGGACCAAACACTATTTCCACAACAAAAACAGAATTACCTGGAAAAACTCAGCAGGTCTGGCAGCATCGACGGAGAAGAAAAGAGTTGACGTTTCGAGTCCTCATGACCCTTCGACAGAACTTGAGTTCTATTTCCACAGCCCATTGTAGTGTCAGTGGATTCCTCCACTGTGTCACCCAAGCGTTGGTCGAGTGCCATTTTGATTGAAACTAAAATTAAATGTCCTTGTGCTAAAATAACACATGGTTTCGAGCTGTGGATATGAGACCAATTGATTGATTTGAACCTGTACCAAACCCAATTCACACATGGCCTACACAGTCATTAGCAAACCTACCAACTGCCCATATTTAGTGGGGATGTGAGAGATTCTGATCTCCCACCCTGCTACCTCAGGTTTGCAACCTCACACTTGTGTGCACTGTCCCATTTCTCCTGCTTTGATATCAAACTGGGAACTCAATGGAGCTTCAGCTATTCCCATATCCAATATTCCATTGAAAACTGTCTATTAAGTCTCAAGGGCCTACATTTAATTAAACTTTGGTGGTTCCACAGCAGACATTCTATTGGTGCTTTTAATGAATCTGTGAATACAAGCTCCTTTCAATTAAAAAAGCCCAGCCCTTGTTTCTGTTGAACAGCAGTAATATCTGTCTACAGAGAGGGGGAAATGGGTGGAATTCAGCTTGGACTTGCAATCCATCTTATGCACTCTCACTGAGCGACTGTATCAGATAACCTTAAAATATGGATAGCTCTTACTTACCTGGGATCGTCACTTCAATGATGTTGAGGGAATTGTTTGATTTATTTCCATCTGAATTTGTCAGGTGCTTTACTGTGGTTTTATCTGGTGTTTCTGGCATAATAAAGAAAAAACGACATTAGATTTGAAGGCAACATGGCGTGACTGGTGAATTATTAAGTGTCCTTTCCCCCTCCCCCAATAAACTCTCACTTCATTCTTTTCTTATCATCCTTTTCTTATACTGTCACTTATGTTAGCTTTTATGATGCATTTAAGGGGAAGCTAGATAAGTACACTGAATCAGAATTGTTACAGCACAGAAGGTGGCCTTATGGCTCATCATGTTCATGCATTTTTCCTCATCTCCCCTCCAATCCTTCTACCAATCCCTTTAAACCTATACCCCCGGTCACTGACCTCTCTGCTAAAGTAAATAGGCACTTCCATTCCATTCCATCCAGCGCCCTCACAACCTTGTACACTTCAATCAAATCTCCCCTCAGCCTCCTCTGTTCCAAGGAGGCCAACCCCAGCCTATCCAATATTTCCTCATAGCTGCAATTTTCCAACATCCTCATAAATTTCTTCTGTACCCTCTTTAGTGCAATTACATTCTTTCTGTAATGAGGTGACCAGAACTGCACCCAGTACTCAGGTTGTGGCCTAACTAGTGTTTTATATAGCTCCAGTACAACCTCCCTGCTCTTATAATCTGTGCCCCGGCTAATAAAGGAAATGATTCCATATGCCTTCTTAACCACCTTATCAACCTGTGTTGCTACCTTCAGGGATCTGTAGACAAGAGGGAGAAGAAAAATAGAAAAATATACTGTTGGGTTAGATCAAGAAGAATGCATACTCCAGCATAGATCTGTTGGGCTGAATGGCTGTTTCTGTTCTGTACATTCTATGTCTTAGGGGATTATGACACAGTCATTCAACCCCTTTGCTTCAGTAACACATTAATGGACCCTGAAAACCTGGAACTCTGATTCTTCAAACAGTTTGAGCAGAGTCAGGCTGGGAGCTAGGTTACAGATGTTGGCGTTAAAATAGCAAACAGCACTTATCAGATTTTCTGATTTTCATGTACCTCACTGAGAACAATGTGGACCCTGTTACTTGGGTGACTTTCAGAACATGTGTCAGCTGATAATCAGAAGGCCCTGAGAATGCAAACATGCAGTAAGCTTGATCATTTTATGCACCTTTTTGAAGTGCTGCAAATATCTATATCATAATTCATATTTTAGAACATAACTTTTTAAGAATTAAAGTGCTAAATGTAAGATAAAAGAAACATCCGTTCTAGAAACTTTTTTTTTTAATTCGTTCTTGGGATGTGGACATTGCCGGCTAGGCCAGCATTTATTGCCCATGCCTAATTGCCCTTGAGAACTCAGTGGCTTGCTGGGCCATTTCAGAGGGCATTTAAGAATCAACTAGATTGCTGTGGGTCTGGAGTCATATGTGGGCCAGACTGGCAGATTTACATTCCTAAAGGACATTAATGAACCACATGAGCTTTTACAACAATCAGCAATAGTTTCAAAGTGATCATTAGATTTTTAATTCCAGATTTTTTTATTGAATTCAAATATCACCATCTGCCAGGTGAACCCAGATTCCCAGAGCAGTACCCTGGGTCTCTGGACCACTAGTCCAGTGACAATACCACCACGCCACTGCATCTCAAGTGAATGTGAATCAAACAAGCTTGGACTTAATTACAGTTGCAAGCTAACCTATGTTTATTTTCAAGGTTAGAGAGTTAAAAATGTAAATGCTGGGCAATGGATGACCCATTTCTAGACCTCTTGGTAGAGCCAGAGCGTCCATCGTTATCTCCATAAAAGCTAGCAATTCTAGTAAATAGAGCTGTAAAACTCCATTAGAGATAGAAATTATTCCTATGGGCTGCAAAATCAAAGAGTTGTGTTGAGGTAAAAATAATTTGTTTGCAGTCCTGCTTGAACATCCCAAATCATGCCATGTTGTCATGGAGATGGACTGTGGGATTAGTAGCTTTCTTTGTTTAATTTATGTGTGTGTGTTTGCTGACAGAAGCAAGCAGTTCAGTTTGGGAACTGACAGCGGCAGTTGCAGCTTTGGTCTTGTGTAGGCTACAACTCACTGAGTTGGGATAGCCAAAGGAAATGAATGTTAGTCAGGCCTGCACTTAAGCAGAAAAAATGCTAACTTTATCTTCACTGAGAAGAATATGGACAGGGGTTCAAGCTCAGTGAGGAATTAAGAAGCTAAAAGATTTGCCTCGTTTGAAGCTAGAGAAAGAAATCTACAGTAATTTCCACAAACTCTTGTGGTAGATAGCAGTCAACAGAATTAGTTTGGAAGGCTGTGAAAAGGCAGTTGTATATCTGCTAGCAGCAGGACAAGGACCTGAGGAGTCCACAGTTATGAGGTCTTTAAGGAAAGATTGGAGGATCACTTAGTCAAAAACTAATGAAAACTATAAATCTTGCATCTTGGAAAATAGCTGGGACATGGAGGAGAATTAAAGTCCTGGGGGCTGTGGCATACCTTTGGGCTGATCCCTAAAGCAGTGAATGAACCTTTAGGATTTTGTAAGATAAGGGTACTCTTGGGGGGGGTTTGGTGGGGGTGGGGGGGTGCTGAATTAACAAGTAGAACTGAGTTTATGGCATAAGTCTTTATAAACTATAACATTGTTAGTAGTGCTTGCTTTGTTTAATTCTTTTTATATACAATAAAGTTTGTTTTTGTATAAAAACTTGAAATCTTGTGGTGTAGTTCTGTCAATCACAGTGTTCAGGTTTCTCTTTAAATGTTAATGTTCTTGAATAGCATCATAATAATAGTTTCATAGTAACCATAATAATAATAATAATAGCTTCCTTTATATTCTGATTTGTGAAAACAATGTGCTTATTTTGACCCTGTGTACAAAAGTAATTTTAAAAGATCTTCCAATATTTGTCGTATGTTGTGTGTGGTCCCTTTCAGGAAGTGATTTGGTCTATTTGCTGTTCCTGAAGTAGTTTAGCCTACTGAACTTCTGAATGAACTGAGATGATCTGGTGGCATCTTGTTAATTGGGTGTTAGTGAAGTTCTGCTCATATCTATAGCTGTGCCCAAGAGATTTCCTGCAGGAATGGGGCACTTTGTTCATTTCAGCTGCATTGAGTAGAAAACAAGAGATTTCAATTACAATCAATTGGTTTTATTTTGATACATAAATAATTAGCAGCTCTTTTAAATTGGCTAAATGGAGTGGCTTTCTGGCTGTGGTTACAAAGCTGTATCAAAATGTATATAACTAGCTTATTCCTAAAATAATGGACAATGGGAATGAGAGACTGTCATGAAGCAAGTCAAGGGGTCCTATTTGTTTCTACATAGAAAATGTATAGTGGGAGTGATTACATGCCGAAATCCTCCGATGGTTTATGGACAGTGTAGAGTGGATTTTTGGGAGAGGATTACTGGCTAGAATCCAATCAAGGAATTCCGATGGTATTAAAATGTCATGAACAGTTACAGAAAATAATCAATAAGGCCAATGGAATGCTGATCTTTCTATCTAGATGACTAGAATCCAAGCAGGTAAAAGTCATGCTTCATCTGTACAAAGCCCTGGTTACACCACACCTGGAGTGCTGCGAACAGTTCTGGGCCCCTCATTTTAGGAAGGATATGAAGGCCTTATAGGGAGTGCAGCATAGGTTTGCCAGAATGATTCCTGGACTCCAAGGTTTAAATTACAAGGACAGATTACACAAATTAAGTTTGTATTCCCTGGAAGTTAGAAGGTTAAGAGAAAGATTTGATCAAAATGTTCACAATATTAAGGGGAACAGATAGGCTAGGTGGAGAGAAATGATTTATGTTGGTTAGAGAGTCATGGACTAGGGACATAGTCTAAAAATGAGGGCCAGATTTTTCTGGAGAGAAATTAGGAAACACTTCTTCATCCAAAGGGCAATTGATGGTGAATATGAAAACTGAAGTTTGGTGATAGGTTATCATTGTCTCATTGAATGGTGGAACAAGCCCAAAGGACTAAATAGCCTATTCCTGTTTCTAGATGATTAAAATATATATGGATACTTGGGGAGAGGATTATTCTTCTTGTCCAACTATGAACTGCATTGCACTGACCTGTCTGGATCTGCCTCTTCAGCTGTGTTGCTTCATCTTTTAGGCAATCATGGGATTCTTGTGTTGCTGCTAGAATAAACACAATGATGGTTAAGGCGATCCTAAAATTCTAATGTCTTCAACCATCAGTCCTTAGGGTTGCCAACTGTGATTAAATGTATACCCAGAGGTTTCATCACATGCCATCCCCCCACCACCACACCATCCCCCTCCCCCCTACCCCCACCGCCTCCCCCCCCAACCATTAGTCTGCCAACACATCCATCCTTGTGACGCACTGCCTTCTTGCACCAATTGGAAAGCAAAAAGACTCATTACCCAATTGGATGATGCTTGACTGTCAACCAAACAGCCTTTTAGCCCATTTTCAATATTTTTATGTCTGGTAAAGAGAAATGTTCAAAGATAATGACAAAAAATAAAATCTTTTATAATGTCCCAATGATTTTTCTCCAGGATTGCACACAGCAGTGCTTTGGAGATTGATCTTCAATTCCTGGAGACTCCAGGCCAATCCTGGAGGATTGGCGACCCTATCAGTCCTACTTTTCCATTTGAGTGGCACAGCAATGCTAGGCTAATAAGGGAGAGCTTTTCCACTCAATCACTCTACCTAGAATTTCTCAGTCAGGTACAGCACAGCATATACAGCACTCTCAACATCTCCTTGACTTATAGCACTCAGCCCAAAAGCTCTACCCTTGTTGGGTTGCCCACCATCTATCCTTGAAATTTTCCCAAATGAAATTAAAGGGCACTTGTACAAGGACTCCTGTCAAGCTGAGACAAGTTGGAGCCGGGTTAGTCACTGTATTCAGGATGGCAATAAAGGAGCTCATTAACCAATCTGTTCAGACTGGAGATAAGGTTTTGTCTTTACTTGGCAAATCATTCTTGCACATCAGATTTAGGGGACTAGATATAATGAAGCAAACTGCGGCCTCTTTCTGAAGTGTTATGAAGGTATAATAATTTTCATAATATTTATCTGGTTAATTGTAAAGTAGTTTTATGAGGGTTGTAAAAACAAAAACAAAAAACTGCGGATGCTGGAAATCCAAAACAAAAACAGAATTACCTGGAAAAACTCAGTTGGTCTGGCAGCATCGGCGGAGAAGAAAAGAGTTGACGTTTCGAGTCCTCATGACCCTTCAACAGAACTGAGGTCATGAGGACTCGAAACGTCAACTCTTTTCTTCTCCGCCGATGCTGCCAGACCTGCTGAGTTTTTCCAGGTAATTCTGTTTATGAGGGTTGTGTTGTGTGTGTGTGATTTAAGTACATTTTGTAGCCAAGTGGACTGCAAGTTATAATTATCAAAAGTAAGGTGTGGAAGTGTCTTTAGTATGCGAATGAGTAAACATGGTTGAGGTTTTAGCATTAAGATAAAAGCAAAAAACTGCGAATGCTGGAAATCCAAAACAAAAACAAAAATAGAAATAAAAATACCTGGAAAAACTCAGCATGTCTGACAGCATCTGCAGAGAGGAATACAGTTAATGTTTTGAGTCCATATGACTCTTCAACAGAACTAAGGAAAAATAGAAGAGAGGTGAAATATAAGCTGGGTTAAGGGGGAGGGGAAGAGGTAGAGCTGGATAGAGGGCCAGTGATACGTGGAGATTGCCAAAAGATGTCATAGACAAAAGGACAAAGAGGTGTTGACAGTGGTGATATTAGCTAAGAAATGTGCTAATAGGTGACATTAAGGGTAGAAAACAGGACAAGCAAGGTACAGATAGCCCTAGTGGGGCTGGGGTGGGGGGAAGGGATCGAAATAGGCTAAAAGGTAGAGATAAAACAATGGATGGAAATACATGTAAAAATAATGGAAATAGGTGGGGAAAAAATCTATATAAATTATTGGGAAAAAAGGGGGATGGAAAGGGGGTGGGGATGAAAGAGAGTTCATGATCTAAAATTGTTGAACTCAATATTCAGTCTGGAAGGCTGTAAAGTGCCTAGTTGGAAGGTGAGGTGCTGTTCCTCCAGTGTGTGTTGGGTGGGGGGGGTGGCAGTTGAAGGGAAGATGTGTTTGGTTGTGGCATCGTGCAGGAGTTGGCAGAAATGGCGGAGGATGATCACCAAACATATCTTCCCTTCACACCCCCACCCGGTGGCATTCCGCAGGGATCATTCCCTCTGGGACACCCTGGTCCACTCCTCCATCACCCCCTACACCTCAACTCCCTCCCACAGCACCTTCCCATGCAACTGCAGAAGGTGCAACACCTGCCCCTTTACTTCCCCCCTCCTCACCGTCCAAGGGCCCAAACACTCCTTTCAAGTGAAGCAGCATTTCACTTGCACTTCCCTCCAATTTATTCTATTGCATTCGCTGCTCCCAATGCGGTTTCCTCTACATTGGAGAGACCAAACGCAGACTGGGTGACTGCTTTGCAGAACACCTTCAGTCTGTCCGCAAGCATTACCCAGACCTCCCTATCGCTTGCCATTTCAACACACCACCCTGCTCTCATACCCACATGTCTATCCTTGACCTGCTACAATGTTCCAGTGAAGCTCAACACAAACTGGAGGAACAGCACCTCATCTTCCGACTAGGCACTTTACAGCCTTCTGGATTGAATATTGAGTTCAACAACTTTAGATCATGAACTCTCTCCTCCATCCCCACCCCCTTTCTGATCCCCCTTTTTTCCAATAATTTATATAGATTTTTCTTTTCCTACCTATTTCCCTTATTTTTAAATGTATTTCCATCCATTGTTTTATCTCTATCTTTTAGCCTATTTCAAATCCCTTCCCCTCACCCCACCCCCCTCTAGGGCTATCTGTACCTTGCTCGTCTTGCTTTCTACCCTTAATGTCACCTATTAGCTCATTTCTTAGCTAATATCACCACCGTCAACACCTCTTTGTCCTTTTGTCTATGACATCTTTTGGCAATCTCCACCTATCACTGGCTCTCTATCCCGTTCTACCTGTTCCAGCCGCCCTTAACCCAGTTTATATTTTACCTCTCTTCTATTTTTCCTTAATTCTGTTAAAGAGTCATACAGACTTGAAACGTTAACTGTGTTCCTCTCCGCAGATGCTATCAGACATGCTGAATTTTTCCAGGTATTTTTATTTTTGTTTTTGTTGAGGTTTTAGCATGTAAGGTGTAAAGGAAATTTACAATTTTAGATAGATGAAGGGGGATTTGAATTTCAAACAGGTTAATGAGAATAGTAGCAACATGAAAAGATTTGTATTATAAGAAAGGTAAAATTCCAAAGACATAGGGAAAGAATGGAATTTACATATTAAAAAAGCTGAGACATATATAAATGAGAATGAGACTGTGTGTCGGGGGAGGTGTTGTAAGATCTAACAGAGGTGTGGGAAGCCTTCAGTATTTGTGCATAAACCTGCTCTACAGAAGCTGAAACTGGAGAAAGCCACTTTGAATTCCACTGTCCAGGACATTGTGTTGATTTGCTAGATCTGTTTAAAACCTAAAATCTATTTTTGGACCATTGCCTTAAAGGGGGTGTAGCTAGGAGTCAGGTAAATTAGGGATTTTAGGAGTTCTTATAGTAGTAATTTGTAGATCTATGTATGTGCTTGAAACCTTCTCTTTTGTTAATAAATATTTTAATTTTAGTTTTTTAACAAATCTCTAAGGTCTTGGTGGACTTACTACTACTGAATTCAGTGCACACATCTCAAAATAAATACAAAACCGTTCTGATAGCAGGGTCAAGTTTCCTTCGTGGATTTGGTCCACCTGCCACACATCATCTGCCATGTCATAACAGAAGGCAATTTCGTGCTCCCTCCGCCTTGCTCCTCTCTCTGCAATTTCAAAAGACCTTTGTCCTTAATCCTCTTTTAACACTGCCTGCCCCTTCACTCCATTCTCTTCCCTTCTGCTTGGTGCCCATTACATCCTTTGGTCCCTAAAGCACTTTGGAGCACTACAGGGGAGAAAACTGTTTCTAGGGAATGCTCCTGTTATTATCTATCAGCAGATTCCTCAAGTCCCTTCTACCTCATCACTACATCCTCTATCTGTGCGATAATGTTTGGCTGAGAGAGTATTCCAAAGCTGAAGTGCTACAAGAAGTCTACAAATTGAAACAGACAAATTTGTCATCATGACAGCCTTGAGGTCATGTTAGAGCTAAACTATTTGCAGTTGTGCTACATAAAGTATAGTGACTACCACTTCTCACAGCAGAGAATCATTGTTTGTCTGACTGCTACTGGTGAGACAGATGAGATATGTGGTGATATTTCACTCATGTGATTGAATGACTTTTGGAATGCAGTTCACACACAAATCAAAAAAGTTCAGCACTGATGACTACAGGATTTCACACCTCTGCTGCTTGGTTTACAGCTTAAGCTCAGTCATGTGACTGGAAGGGAAAGGCCAAAGCTACCAGCAGCATGAAAAGCACTGGAGGGTGGATAGCATGGATACCAGGGTTCGATTTCTGGATTCACAATCTCACTGTATCCTCTGTGCTTGAATGGTTATTCTCTAAACCTACTTACTTCAGCTAATTGCTTCTGATTGAATATTGACACTTTGAAGTTGGCTGCATTCACTTCTGGGCCATTTCCACAAATGTTTATATTTTTCATTAAATGAGCTCCAATCCAAAGCAGTTTTGAAACCTCTTTACTTCCTCCATATTAGAGTCTGGTGCAGTTTGACTCGTTCAAATAAGTGGAAGTATGAAGCAGACATTGTGGAGGAAGATTTGCTCAAAGCCATATGGCAGCAACAAAGTAATGATAACCGGTGATGGTATCACCTTTGCCTGTGTCGGAATCCCTATTCTCCATTGTTTGGCAGGATATATCTATTTTTATCTTCCACTATATAGCTTGAGTTTCCATGTATGTGTTTTGGCTGATGCTTTGGGCCTATGCCCATCACTTCTATTGCCACTTTTCTCTTCCCCTTTTGCCTACATTTTTTAAATTCATTCATGGGGTGTGGGCTTCGCTGGCTGGGCCACATTTATTGTCCATCCCTAGTTGCCCTTGAGGGTGGTGGTGAGTTGCTTTCTTGAACCACTGCAATCCATGTGATGTAGGTACACCCACAGTGCTATTAGGAAGGGAGTACCAGGATCTTGACCCAGCAACAGTGAAGGAATGACGGTTTATTTCCAAGTCAGGATGGAGGGGAACTTCCAGGTGGTGGTGTTTCCATGTATCTGCTGCCCTTGTCCTTCTAGATGGTAGTGGTCATGGGTTTGGAAGGTGCTGCCGAAGAAGCCTTGGTGAATTCCTGCAATATACCTTGTAGATGGTACAAACTGTTGCTACTCTGCATCAGTGGTTGAGGGAGTGAATGTTTGCAGATGTGGTAAAATGGGTTGCTTTGTCCTGGACGGTGTCAAGCTTCAACAGTATTGTGGGAGCTGCACTCATCCAAGCAAGTGGAGAGTATTCCATCACACTCCTGACTTGTGCCTTGTAGGTGGTGGACAGGCTTTGGGCAGTCAGGAGGTGAGTTACTCATTGCAGAACTCCTAGCCCCTGATCTGCTCTTGTAGTCACAGTATTTATATGGCTAGTCCCATTCAATTTCTGGTCAATGGTAACCCTCAGGGTGTTGATAGTGGTGTATTCAGTGATGGTAATGCCACTGAACACCAAGGGATGACGATTGGATTCTCTCTTGTTGGAGATGGTCATTGCCTGACACTTGTGTGGTGTGAATGTTACTTGCCACTTGTCAGCCCAAGCCTGGATATTGTCCAGGTCTTGCTGCATTTGAACAAGGACAGCGAACATCCCCACTTCTGACCTTACGATGGAAGGAAGGTCATTGATGAAATAGTTAAAGATGGCTGGGCCAAGGACACTACCCGAGGAGCTCCTGCAGTGATGTCCTGGAGCTGAGATGACTGACCGCCGACAACCACAACCATCTTCCTTTTTGTTAGGTATGACTCCAACCATCAGAGAGTTTTCCCCTGATTCCCATTGACCCCGGTTTTGCTAGGGCTCCTTGATGCCACACTCGGTCAAATGTTGCCTTGGTGTCAAGGGCAGTCACTCTCACCTTACACCGGGAGTTCAGCTCTTTTGTCCATGTTTGTACCAAGGCTGTAATGAGGTCAGGAGCTGAGTGGCCCTGGCGGAATCCAAACTGGGCGACATTGAGTGTTGATGCTGTACTGGAACAGACTGGCTAGGGATGCGACAAGTTCTGGTGCACTAGTCTTCAGTACTGTTGCCGGAATATTGTCAGGGCCCATAGCCTTTTCAATGTCCGGTGCTTTCAGCTGTTTCTTGGTATCACGTGGAGTGAATCGAATTGGCTGAAGACTGGCAACTGTGATGCTGGGGTTCTCCGGAGGAGGCCGAGATGGATCATCCACTTGGCACTTCTGGCTGAAGATTGTAGCAAATGCTTCAGCCTTATCTTTTGCACTGATGTGCTGGGCTCCTCCATCAGTGAGGATGGGGATATTTGTGGAGCCTCCTCCTCCAGCGAGTTGTTTAATTGTCCACCACCATTCATGGCTGGACATGGCAGGACTGCAGAGCTTAGATCTGATCCGTTGGTTGTGGGATCGCTTAACCCTGTCTATCACTTGCTGCTTATGCTGTTTAGCATGCAAGTAGTCCTGTGTTATAGCTTCACCAGGTTGAGGTATTTTTTTTAGGTATTCCTGGTGCTGCTCCTGGCATGATCTCCTGCACTCTTCATTGAGCCAGGGTTGATCCCCTGGCTTGATGGTAATGGTAGAGTGGGGGATATGCTGGGCCATGAGGTTACAGATTGTGTTCGAGTACATTTCTGCTGCTGTTGATGGCCCACAGTGCCTCATGGATGCCCAGTTTTGAGTTGCTACATCTGTTCGAAATCTATCCCATTTACCACTGTGGTAGTGCCACACAACACGATGGAGGGTATTCCTCAATGTGAAGGCGAGGCTTCATCTCCACTCAGTGGTAACTCTTAATGATATTGTCATGGACAGATGCATCTACGGCTGGCAGGTCAGTGAGGATGAGGTCAAGTATGCTTTGCCCTCTTGTTGGCTCCCTCACCACCTGCCGCAGACCCAATCTAGCAGCTATGTCATTTAGGACTCAGTCAGTAGTGGTGCTACCGAGCCACTCTTGGTAATGGACATTGAAGTCCCCCACCCAGAGTACATTCTGCGTCCTTGCCACCCTCAGTGGTGTTTAACATGGAGCAGCACTGATTCATCAGCTGAGGGAGGCTGGTAGGTGATAATCAACAGGAGGTTTCCTTGCTCATGTTTGACCTGTTGCCATGAGACTTCACAGGGCACAGAGTCAATGTTGAGAACTCCCAGGGCAACTTCCTCCTGACTGTGATATCACTGTGCAGCCACCTCTGCTGGGTCTGAGATTTTGGTGGGACAGGAAATACCCAGGGATGGTGATGGTGGTGTCTGGGACATTATCTGTAAGCTATGATTCCATGAGGATGACTATGTCAGGCTGTGGCTTGACTAGTCTGTGAGACAGCTCTCCCCATTTTGACATGAGCCCCCAGATGTTAGCAAGGACGATTTTGCAGGGTCAACAGGGCTGAGTTTGCCGTTGTCACTTCCAGTGCCTAATTCGATGCCAGGTGGTCCATCCAGTTTCATTCTTTATTGACTTTCTAGTGGTTTTACTCAACTGAGTGGCTTGCTAGGCCATTTCACAGGGCATTTAAGAGTCAACCACATTGCTGTGGGTCTGGAGTCACATGTAGGCCAGACCAGGTAAGGACGACAAATTTCCTTCCCTAAAGGACACTAGTGAACCAGATGGATTTTTACAACAATTGACAATGGTTACATGGTCATCATTAGACTTTTAATTCCAGATTTTAAAAAAATTGAATTCAAATTCCACCAACTGACATGGCGAGATTTGAACCCAGGTCTCCAGAGCGTTACCCTAGGTCTCTGGACTAAAAGTCTAGCGACAATATAACTATGCCAATACCTCCCCCAATTTACTCTTTCAATTCAATTTACTCTTTCAATTCAATTTACTCTCCCAGGCACCCCTCTCTCCTGTCACTATGTCCCATTTCACCTTCTCCTCTCTCGGGTGCTCTGCCCTCCCAAATCCCTACCCCAACCCATCAAGTACCCCCTGACCTTCCTATTGCCATCTGTGTCTTTGACCCCCCCTCTTTAATAAGCCTACATCTTCCCTTAGTGCCCAGCTTGGCATTCTCTGAAGGGCTCCTCACCAGCAGAACCTCAACTTTTCCGTCCTACTTTCTCATCCGCCTTCCCACTCAGCTGCTTCTAATTTTTCCTCCTCCTTTCCCATTCCACTCACCCCTCCCAGCACTAAACTCATAGACTACAGTGGATGTGCCATCTTTGCCCCTCTCCACATCTCCCTGCAAATCTGTTCACCTGTGAACATTAATGCCATTAATCAGCTCACAGTGGATGACATCAAGATCTCGACAGAAATCTGGCAGAGGGGTGATGACATCTTCCCCTAAATTAAGCCTCTCCACCTGGGTCTACTTTCTACCCCTCCCCCCATGAAGACCCTCGAGGTGGCAATGTGGCTCTGATCACCGAATGACATCTTGTTCTGTCCCCTTACTTCTTTGGCATTTTGTGCTTTCAGCATCTCATCTTGTTCCATCATCTCAAATGACGCTGTTACTCCTATTGTGTCAATCACCGATAAATCTCTGATCCCTTCCTTCCAAGAGCTCTCCATCCAGATTCCTCCCTCTCCCCCCTAATCCTAATTCCTTTTGTATATCTGCCCTGGAGACAGGCACTCTCCAAATTTACTTACAACTGCACTTTCAAAATGCCAATTCTCCAGCTTTTGGCCACTATTCACCATGACATTTCTGTAGATATTGATGTCCTGAACCACACCCTCACTTCTACCTTCTGATGTCCAGTCCCCAGTAAAACCATTACTCTCTCCCGCCTTGGTCATTCCCCTGCTAAGAACCTCAGCTTTAATCCCTTAAACCCTAGGGGCAGCTGAATTAGCCACTCTCTGTCAGATCTGGCTGGATCACATATAGGAGTTTGGGTCCTGCCGTCCTCTGCTCACTGTTCTAGGATCACCCTGGAATGCAAAAGATAACCTCGAGGCTTCTATTCTCCATTACAAACAATCTTCTTAAACCCCTTTTCCTGCCTTCTCCACCTTCACCTCCAACAAGTTCAAGGAGCTCATGGATTTCCTTGTCACTAAGATTCAGACCATCCAATCAGAGGGCTCTGACATTTTTCTCCCTTCCACTAGCCCAAACATCCCCCAGGGTTCGGACCTGCCCTAGCCTTCAGCTCACATGTTTCTAGAGTTTTCCTCTAACCTCCCATAATAAAAGAAAAAGGTACATTTATATAACGCCTTTCACAACTTCAGGACATCCCAATGTGCTCTACCATACCTTCTCCAAGCTCATCTTGTCCATGAGACCCACTTCATCAACCCTATTCCCACCAAACTGCTAACTATCCAATTTTCTTTCCTGGCCCCTTGTTAGCAGATATTATTAACAGTTCCCTTTCCCCAAGTTCTGATGCCTTTATCACATGTCTCCTCAAAAATACACTTTCAACTCCTCCATCCTAATAAACCACTGCCTCATCTCCAACCTTCCTTTCTTCTCCAAAGTCCTTCACTGTATTAGTGCCTCCCAAATCCACGCCCAGCTTCCCCATAGGTCTATTTTTGAATCCCCTCAATCAGGTTTCAACCTTGTCACGGTACTCAAATGGCTTTAATCAAAGTCACAAATGACGTCCTATGTGGTAGTGACCTTGATAAATCTCACCCTCCTTGCCCTGTCTACAGGCTTTGACAGTTGACCACACCATCCTCCTCCTATGCCTCACCATCACAGTCCAGCTGTGTAGGACTACATTCGATGTTGCAGTTACATCTATCTAATTGTAGCCAGGGAATCACCAGCAATGGTTTCTCCTTCCACTTCCACATCTTTACTGCTGGTGTTCCACAGAATCTATCCTTAGCGCCTCTCATCCCCCACCTACATGTAGCCCCTCAGCAACATATTCAGAAAAATACAGCATCAGTTTCCACATGTACATTGATGACACTCAGGTCTGCCTCATCACCACCTCTCTCTCCGCCTCCATTATCTTTAAATTATCACACTGCGTATCCAACATCCAGTGCTCGGATGAGCAGGAAGTTTTTTCAATTAAATACTGAGAAGCCTGAAGCCATTGTCTTTGGTCCCCATCACAAACTCCACCCATTAGCTCCGACTCCATTCCTGTCCCTGGCAATTGTCAGAGAATGAGCCAGATTGTTCACAACCTGGGTGCCATATTGGACTCTGGAAGAAGCTTCTGTATACTCTTCATCACGGGGACTGCCTAATTCCACCTCCATAACATCACCTGACACTGCCCTGCCTCAGCCCATCTGCTGCTGAAATGCTCATCCTTCACTATTCAAATATTGTCCTGGCCAAACTCCCAGCTTCCACCCTTTTTAAACTTGATCTTATCTAAACCTTTGTTGTCCACATCCTAACTTTTACCAAGTCCTGTTTGCCCAAGACTCCTCGCTGACTTATGTTGGTTCCCCGGTCTGGCAACACCTCAATTTTAAAATTTGCTTCCTTGCTGTGAAATCCCCCCCATGCCACCAGCCCCTCTATTTCTGGCCTCTTGACCATCCCAGATTTTAATCGCTCCATTGGTGACCGTGTCTTCAACTGTCAAGGCCCTAAGTTCTGCAATTCCCTCTACAAACCTCTCTGCCTCTCTCATTAATACCTATCCCTTTGTCCAAGCTTTTGGCCAGCTGCCCTAATACCTCCTTACGTAGCTTATTGTCAAATTCATTTGGTAACACTCCTTTGGAGCACCTTGGGGTTTGTCACTGCCTTAAAACAGCTCCTCTGCAAGTTATTTTTCATATCATTTATAGAGGGCATACCACCATCCAGTGGTGGACATGAGAATAGCAGGTGCTACAGTGACTCAATGGACTGGGCCTGGGACATAGTGTCATACCATCTCTATGTATATGTTAGATATACACATGGGTGTGATTTTATAAATCTCTTCGTTAAAGTTTTTTAATCATCAATAATTAGGGTCTCACCGCATTTCTAACTTTACTTCCTCGATCCAATATTCAAATCTGAAACACTGCAGCAGCAAGATTAAAAGATCCTCAATTTCTTATCATTCAATGTTAAACAAAAATAGACAGAAAAATCTCTTCTATGCAAATTACTACTCATTAGGAGCACAGTACTGGGCTCAGTTAGGGCAGAGTCTCTTGCCAGTCAGGTAGGCAGTTTGTGTATTGTAAAGTGTGAATATGGATATTAATCTGTGATGCCAGCACAACTAAAGCAGAAACAGAAGCATAAAAAGGGGAAGAAAAGTTAGAAAAGAAATGTAAAGAAAGAAATCTGCTTTGAAATCTGAACATTCAGTATTTAAAGGGATAGCGCAGAAACAAGGCAGGCTTCTCTAACTGAAGGGGATGAGTGAACCGGTTGGATTTTTACAATTCCCATAGCTTCGTGGTCACTCCTACTGATACTAAATTTTTACTTCCAGTATTGTTTTTAAACAAAATTCTGAATTCAAATTCTGCAAATGCCAGATTGGGATCTGATGTGTTGCTACTTCTTGTGTGATACAGTATACTACAATCTCCTTTCTTACCCACTGTATTCTTTTTCTCCTTACATGATTCTTGACCTTCAAGCAGGAGCTGTGGCCTGTAAATGTAACATTAGCACATTAATGAGGGACTTAAGTTGCATCAAATAAAAAACGTCCTAGTGGTTTCAAAATAAAAGAAAAGCATTAACAGAAGAAATCCCTCCACAAAAGGCCCTGAAACAGGAGAATGGTCTTCAAATTACAACATGGTGAACCAATGAGCTCTGAAGAAGAGTCATACGGACTCGAAACATTAATTCAGTTTCTCTCTCCACAGATGCTGTCAGACCTGCTGAGTTTTTCCAGCATTTTCTGTTTTTGAACCAATTTTCCATAGCTGGGGGGATGTTACTGCACTTCCTGTGAGTATTACATGACAAGTGGGATGCAAATACTGTGGACAGTTCACGTTTTGTAGTCTCCTTCAGGATCCTTCTTCCCAAATAAAAGCGGATGTCCACTAATTTTCTCACAAGCAGAAATTTGGAAGAAAGTTCTCGAACTATATCAACAAAAATATAGGATCCATAAGCGAGCTAAAACCTCTCCCACTGGAAAGAAAAGATGGAGGTAACACTGAGGGAGAAGGGGCATAAGTGATTTTATAAAAGCAGCTGGAGAGGAAAGAGATCTTTCTGCTGAGGCAGAAGATAACAAGAGGATGTGATTTTTGAATTCAGTACACACTCTTTCCACATAGAGTAATGGAAAGCTGTCAGCATTTAAATTTGTCATTGATTCCATTGTGAACTGGGTTTTTAGTCACTTCCAAGGGACTTTCAAATGGCACATTTTAATCCATAAAGGCATTCCCTTTATTTAGGTTATAGCGGACCCTAATAGCTGCTATGTTTAGTACAAGGCAGACTTTTTAACTGTCCACTGATTCTAGCTAATGTATATGCACCCAACTGGGATAATCACCATTTCATTTTAAACTTATTTTCCATACCTGAGTTAGAGTAATATCACTTACGTCTTAGAGGAGACCTTAACTGTGTTCTTAACCCAAGTTTAGATTGCTCTTCCACATAATCTGTTCCAATATCAAAATTAGCCTCAGCCATCAGGTCTTTTCTGATGCACAGGGATTGGTAGGCTCATGGCGTTTACTGTACCCATCAGCAAGACAATACTCCCTTTTCTCTCCTATTCACAACAACTACTTGTGTATTGAATATTTGTTCCTTGACAAGAGGCTGCTCCCATTAATTCAATCTTGCGCTTTTAACAGTTTTGTGATCTCTGATCATGCCTCTTAGTTTTAACAATACAATCCCATGACCAACCTGTTTCTCATTCACCACGGCATCTTGATTCTCTTCTTTCGGTGGACCCGGGTTTTACTAAATTCATTTCCTCGCAAATAGATACTTTCGTAGAACTTGATACTACTCCAGATATTTCCTTTGCTACTGTCTGGGAGTGTATGAAAGCTCACCCTCGTGGACAAATAATTTCATATATTGCTCAACTTAACAAACACAATACCTCAAAATTGTCCCAATTGATTGACCAAATTCCCTTATTGGACCAGCAGTATCTATTGCACCTACTCCAGTATCTTACAAACAGAATCTGGCTCTACAGACTGAATTCGACTTTCTTTCTGCTAAACAAACAGAGAAGCTTATACGTAGATCACGTGGTACATTTTATGAGCGTGGTGAAAGAACCAGTAGGCTCCTGGCTCACCAGCTTTGCCAGTCTGCTTCTTCACAACTTGTAGCTGAAATTACCACTCCAACAGGGTCAACCACCACCGATCATCAGGAGATCAATGATCAATTCAAACTTTTTTATTCCACTCTCTATGTCTCAGACTCCTTTTCAGATCCAGGTTTAGTTCACTTTTTTTTTGATAATATGGACATCCCATCTCTAACATCTGACTCTATGAGTGCATTCGAGTTCCCCTTTCCCAAGATGAAATGCTAAAGGCAATTAAATCCATGCACAGTAATAAGGCACCAGGGCCTGATGGATTTCCAATAGAATTTTATAAAAAATTCTCATCACAAATTTCTCCATTATTATTATCTCTGTTTTCGGAACGCTTTCTCTCCAAAACACTCCCTCCTATGCTGCGCAAGTCATCTTTGTCTTTTCTTTTAAAGAGGGATAAGGATCCTCTGCATTGCAGTTCATACCAGCCTATCTCCCTTTTAAATGCGGCTGTCAAGATATTGGCTAAAGCCTCAGCCCACAGTCTTGAACCAGTCCTTCCATCTATTATCTCTCCTGACCACACAGGTTTTATACTAGGTCAGGTAATCCTTCTCTAATATAAGGGGTCATTTCAATATTATTTATACACATTCAACTACTCCTCTTCCTGAGGCTCTTGTAACTATGGGTCGGAAAAGGTTTTTGATAGAGTGGATTGGGACTTTCCGTCACTCTTCAAAAATTTGGATTTGGGTCCATTTTTATAAAATGGATAAAACTATTGTATTCTTCCCCAGTTATTTCAGTACATACAAATAATATGCACTCTAAACTCCTTTGACCTCAATCGAGATATAAGGCAGGGCTGTCCCCTTTCCCCCTTACTTTTTACTATTGTTATTAGTCCCTGGCAGAGTCACTGTGACCTGTGGAGATATACAGGGTGTATTCGAGCAGAAACTCTCCCTATATGCTGATGACCTGTTTTACATCTCTGATCTGGCCTCCTCTCTCCCATATATTTTCTCTATTTTTGAGTGATTTGGTCATATTTCAGGTTTTTAAATTAATTTGCAAAAGAGCGAAATTTTTCCAATTAACTCTATTGCAAAGAGTTACATTCTTTCTCCCCTCCCCTTCAAGGTCTCAGTAAACAGTTTTAAATATTTAAGAATTTTAATTACTAGATCCCTTGGAGACCTTTTCAAGCTCAACTTTGACCCTTTGTTGGAACGTAGGAAGCAGGACTTAGCACGTTGGTCTAATTTGCCCCTTTTAGTTGTATAAATTCTGTAAAGATGAATATTTCACTAAAATTTCTATTCTTCTTTCAGTGCATTCCATTGTTTATCCCCAAGTGTTTTTTTTGTTGTGATAAACCAATTAATTTCTTCCTTTATTTGGAATAAGAAAGCTCAGAACTCAAAGTTTTTCTGCAAAGACCCAAGCATTTAGGTGGTTTGGCACTGCCAAATTTTCAGCTTTATTATTGGTCTGCTAATATCCGTAATATTCCTTTTTGGCTTCATTCGGACTCAGCTAGTTTAGCGTGGAAGCAGTCTCCTGTCAATCCATATCTCTGCCTCCTTTGTTGTGCTCCTCCATTCCTTTCTCAACCAATCACTTTTCTTCAAACCCTATGGTTAGACAGTCACTTAAGATTAGGACCCAGTTCAGAACACACTTTGGGCTGCAATCTCTCTCTTTATAACAGCCCTATTAATGCAAACCATTTATTTCCGCCTTCATTAGGAGATTCTACCTTTCAAGTCTGGCATGTGAGTGGCATCAAAACCCCGGCCAATTTATATATTGATAATATTTTAGCTTCTTTTGATTCTCTCTCTTAGAAATATGCTCTGCCCCGCACACACTTCTTTCGCTACTTAAAAATCAGTGATTTTGTGCCCAAAAGGTCACTCAGTTTCCTTTATTGCCTCCTAAATCACTGATAGATATTATATTAGAACAAAATCCATTTATTAGGGGGTTAATTCCCAAATTGTATTCCCCACACTGCCCTTCATTTTCTACCTTAAAAACTCTTTGGGAGCAAGGTTTTGACTCATACTTATCAGAAGATAACTGGAAGTCTGTTCTCTCTCGTGTACGTTCCTCATCTGTATGTGCAAGACATAGATTTCTACCATTTAAAATCTTACACCATATCCATCTATCCAAGGTGAAGTTATCTAAGATTTATCCAAATTTTGATCCAACCTGTGATAAATGTCATACTGCCCCAGCCTCTCTAATTCATATGTAATGGTCGTGTCCTAAACTGGCTTTGTTTTGGAAAAAAAATCTTTACATCACTCACATATTTTCAGTAGCAACATTGAACCTTCTGCTATTACAGCTCTCTCTGGAGCGGAACCAAATGGTGCCCCTTTTACAAAAATTCAGACTGATACACTTGCCTTTTCAACTTTATTGGCTAGACGCATTATTCTGTTAAATTGGAAACAGTCTACCCCGCCCTCTTTCACTAACTGGATATGTGATCTTATGCAGAATCTTAAACTTGAGATTATAAAGTACACTATAAATCCACTGATGGATTTTATGTAACTTCCCTAGATTATTTTGAGGAACTACAGCTCTGTACTTTCATATAACTGACCCTAATTAGGCTGTATATATTATACCATGTGAAACTACACTTGTCCCATGACTGTTGTTGATTTTATTTTTGGGGGGGTTGGTGTGGGGGGAGGTGGGGGTCTGTGGAGGGTTTTCTTCATCTTTTCCCCCCTTTTTCTTCTTCTTTCTTGTACTTCTCTTTCCCTTCCCTTTCTCTTCCAAAGTTAAGCTCATTAAATTATTGCTGTACTGTAAGTTGTTTTCCATACTGTTACTCATTATGATTGTTGCTAAAACTTAATAAACAGAAATAAAGAAAATGAAATGCATTTTTTTCTATTAAACATCCTACAGCGGTGTGGTTTCAATATTGAACTCAACAACTTCAAGCCCTTAACCTGGTTTCTCTTGGACAGCACCTGCCGATATAGTAAAATGGGTGTATCAATGCCTCCAAGGAAAGGGGCGGGGGTAGCTGGATTCTTGAAGGGGGAGAATTATTTTTTTGTTTCACAGGTACGCTGTCCTAAGTGAGTGAGGGTGGGGCATTGGAAGAATTCCAGTTGCTTTAAGACTTGCTCAAGTGTCATTAACTTGCTAATTGTTTGCCTCGTTTCCAAGGATTCTCACCTTTTGATGATGAAGTGAATGCCCTCACTTGCTTCTAAAATCTTCTGAAGTTTTGAAATTCCAAAGCAATTGGGTCTCCTGAATGGGATACCCTCAGGCAAACCGTCCACAAACAACTCTTCAGGATGAGACTGGAATTTTAAATAAGGGATCTTCACTGGATCGGAGAATCCCATCGCTTCACCTGAAACAGAAATAACAGTTAAAACACCATCAAGAAGGTAAATTAGTCCAAGTGATTGCGAGTATTGTAGCAAACACTGAACAGCAGCTTTTGAAAGCTACCCACAGATTGGTACACTGGACAGCAGCTTCTGAAAGCTGCCCACAGACTGGTACACTGAACAGCAGCTTCTGAAAGCTGTCCACAGACTGGTACACTGGACAACAGCTTCTGAAAGCTGTCCACAGACTGGTACACTGGACAGCAGCTTTTGAAAGCTGCCACAGACTGGTACACTGGACAGCAGCTTCTGAAAGCTGTCCACAGACTGGTACACTGGACAGCAGCTTCTGAAAGCTGTCCACAGAGTGGTACACTGAACAGCAGCTTCTGAAAGCTGTCCACAGAGTGGTACACTGAACAGCAGCTTCTGAAAGCTGCCCACAGACTGGTACACTGAACAACAGCTTCTGAAAGCTGTCCACAGACTGGTACACTGGACAGCAGCTTCTGAAAGCTGTCCACAGACTGGTACACTGGACAGCAGCTTCTGAAAGCTGTCCACAGACTGGTACACTGGACAGCAGCTTCTGAAAGCTGTCCACAGACTGGTACACTGGACAGCAGCTTCTGAAAGCTGCCCACAGACTGGTACACTAAATAGCGCTGTCCACAGATTGGTACACTAAACAGCAGCTTCTGAAAGCTGTCCACAGACTGGTACACTGAACATCAGCTTCTGAATGCTGTCCACAGACTGGTACACTGGACAGCAGCTTCTGAAAGCTGCCCACAGACTGGTACACTGAACATCAGCTTCTGAATGCTGTCCACAGACCGGTACACTGAACAGCAGCTTCTGAAAGTTGTCCACAGACTGGTACACTGAACATCAGCTTCTGAATGCTGTCCACAGACTGGTACACTGGACAGCAGCTTCTGAAAGCTGTCCACAGACTGGTACACTGGACAGCAGCTTCTGAAAGCTGCCCACAGACTGGTACACTGAACAGTCGCTTCTGAAAGCTGCCCACAGATTGGTACACTGAACAACAGCTTCTGAAACCTGCCCACAGGCTGGTACACTGAACAGCAGTTTCTAAAAGCTTTCCACAGGCTGGTACACTGAACAGCAGCTTCTGAAAGCTGTCCACAGAGTGGTACACTGAACAGCAGCTTCTGAAAGCTGCCCACAGACTGGTACACTGGACAGCAGCTTCTGAAAGCTGTCCACAGACTGGTACACTGGACAGCAGCTTCTGAAGGCTGTCCACAGAGTGGTACACTAAACAGCAGCTTCTGAAAGCTGCCCACAGACTGGTACACTGGACAGCAGCTTCTGAAAGCTGCCCACAGACTGGTACACTTAACAGCAGCTTCTGAAAGCTGCCCACAGACTGGTACACTTAGCAGCTTCTGAAAGCTGCCCACAGACTGGTACACTGGAGTAAAGCTGTCTAGAAGTATAATTTTGGTGCTAGGACTTCTCAAGTATGCTTTGTGATGTTACAAAATGATAGTCTCAGATCAGAGCCGCTGAATTAACTCTCTGGTGACTCCCTCTGCTTTAAATAGGTAGATTTGAGGTGTTCAGAGCTGACTTAATGTCATATAAGAATATTCCATTCCAGGGATGTCAGACATTAAGTTTTTCCCACCTTCTTCAGTACTGATGTCAGTGGAGCTGAAGGTTGATGTGTAATAGTGGGGGACAGGAAGGGAATCCTACAGTGTTGTCATCCCCAAGCTCTGAAGAAGAGTCATACAGACTCGAAACATCAACTCTGTTCTTCTCTCCACAGACGCTGTCAGACCTGAAGTTTTCCAACATTTTCTGTTTTTGTTTCAGATTTCCAGCATCTGCAGTATTTTACTTTTATTCCCAAGCTCTGATTGATAATGAGGGTCTCAAGCCTCTGATGCAACTTTATGTGATGTGTTACAAAACTATTAACAATGGACAAGATATTCAATTCCCACCATCTGAGCAGTCGGCGGCAAACACATGCCCACCTCTCCCATAGCCATTTCACGCTGCAATCAGTGTTAATTGGCTGGAAGCCGGAATTCTGCCCCTCAGTGAAGAGGAAGTCCTGCCTCATAGAGTTACTGGTCACTCTGATTGGCTGGCAGATCTCTAGTCCCTGCAGTGCCAGAAGCTACAGTGGACAGGACTGGGACTGCAAGTTATGGGAGTAAGTTTTGGGGGGTCTCGAGGTGGTGAGGTCTGGGGGGTTGAACAGAGGGGGATTGGGGTGTTAGTGGGAAGGCTGACAGGGGTGGTTGGGGGGGGGGGGGGGGGGGGGCGGGGGGGGTGCGGGGGAGCGGGGGGAGGGAACCCCCACAGGAGCCAGACCTTTTGGGGAGTGCTCAATGTTAAAAGGAGGCTGCTGATGGAGGTGCCCACCGCATCCCCCCCAGCCACCCCAACTACAATCCTTCCCACCCAAGGCCTGAACAGGTTACTTTTCGGACTCTCCCCATCCCCCCACTCTACCCCGCTGCCATGGAACTCCTCCCGCCAGCCTGAAAATTGAGGCTGGGCAGGAAATGGCCCTTAAGTGGTCAATAATTGGCCACTCAAGGGCCTCAATTGAGGCAAGGGCAGGTGGGCCAACTAAGGCCTCACCCATCCCAGTGTAAAATTGTCGAGACATCAGGGTGGGCAGGAACCCAGTTGGGAAGCCCATCCAAGAAAATTAAGTCACCCTCTGCCTACAAGGGAATGTAAAATTCTGCCCCATATCTTCGAACTCACCATACTTTCTGTTGAAAAGGTTCTCGACCTGTTTCCTCAGTTGTATAATCTTTTCATTCCATTCTTCTAAAGGAAAGTACAGAATTCAGAAATGAAGCTATATAGCAGCTTGTACATAATCACAAAACAATATAGAAAGATCCCTTTAGCTATTATCATGAGGATGTGTTTCATGCCAAATAATGATTTTTAATCCACTGGCTGGTAATTGGAGTTGAACTTTTAAAATCAGACTTTTTAAAAGCATAGAGACTGAAGAGATTTGAACTCTCAGCCCAGGATGGCTAACCCCAGTTTGCATTACTATACATTGCACATTCCAATTCACTTGGGCAGAGTTGGGCTGTCTGAAAAACCCACCAAAGACAATGACTTCATGGGTATGTGAGGGGCTCACATCTTCTTCTCATTGGCAAAACATCTAAGGCAATCACCTGAGATATTCAACTGTTGGAGTTGGGCCATTAAGACTAATCCCTTGGACAATGGGACCCTGGCTAAGTTAGCTTCCAGATAAGAGCTAATCAAGTCACCTTTGAAATACATGGACAATGTATTTTTTTAAAATCCCCCTGGCAGTTGGAAGGTCACATGACAAGCCAACACTTTATGTGTTCTAAGTTCATGTTTTCTCAGCAGAACTGAGAACAAGCAGCTTGGGGAGAAGACCCAAATTGAGTCCCTCCTGCCTCCTTTTTTCTCCAATCCACCTGGTAACCTTTGAGCCCTGATTGCTGACTGTGATCATGTAGGGACATCCTACCCACTAGGGACAGAGATTTCTTAGAAGAATCCAACCCAGCACTACTGTCTCCCAAAGAATAACTAATTCAATTATCTACATCTTTAAATCAGAAGCACTAAGACCACCAAATTCAGCCTGAAGCCAGTCAAGTGACCAAACTATAATCGTATACTCTTTTACTTTTTTTATGGATTCTAATTTGGCCAACCGATCCTTCCCACTCTGTTGTGTGTGCGTATATGTGTGTTTGTGTGAACTTCGAGTGTGTGTGCATGTGCACTTTGAGTGTGTATGCGCACGTGTGTGTGTGAACTTCTTGTGTGTGTGTATGTACTTCAAGGATGAATGTGTGGGTGAGAGCTTCGAATGTGCGCTTGTGTGTGAACTTCGAATGTGTGCATGCGTGTGTGACAACTTCGAGTGTGTGTGTGTGCGTGCGCGTGTTTTCGAGTGCGTGTGCATATTTTCGAGTGTGTGCGTGTGAACTTCGAGTGTGCATGTGAGAGAAAACTTCGAGTGTGCGTGTGAACTTTGGCTGTGTGTGTGTGTGTGTGTGTGTGTGTGTGTGTGTGTGTGTGCAGAGGTTGGTGCTATTTTATTAATTCACTTACACCAGTTTAAGTATAATAATGCTAATGCCCTTCTACATTAAACTCAAGAAAATCTGTCCTATTTGTTCTTTTATGATCACAGCATGTAAACAGTTCAGTAATCATTGATTGGCGAGTGTTTCCTTTTCAAGCAAAAGAACCTGTTTCGGTCAAACGAGGAGAGAGCAAAGAGGTGAACCATTCAAGCCCTCCTCACCTGGATGTAACACTATTGAGAATCCATTACTGAGTGAGGAGAGAGGATGACCCAAGGTGCTTTTGTGCCAGTTAAACAATACCATGCCACAGATGTGCCAGTCTGCCCTGTTATCCTTTCACTATTTGCCAGTCCCATGATCTGTTTACTGACTGCCCAGTTACTTCTCGCAGTATCTCTGAACAGATAACTAATCCAAGCCTAGCCTTAGCTAACTGGTAGCACTCACATCTGAGTCAGAAGATTGTGGGTTCAACTCCAACTACAAACAGGAACTCATAAACCGAGGGTGACATTTAAGGAGAATACTGAGAGGGTGCTGCAGTGTCAGCGGTGCCATCTTTACAGATGAGACTGACATTGTGTGTGCCCTCTCAGATGGGCATAAACGTCTCACAGCACTCACATGGAGAAGAAAGGAGAGTTCTTCCCAGTATCTTGGTGAAGATTAATCTCTCAACCAACATCACTGAAAACAGATTAGCTGGTCATTCTCTCCTTGCACTTTGTGGGATCTTGCTATGTACAGATTAGCTACTTTGTAACTAGATGTTAAAAGTACTTCATGGGCTGTAAATGCGGTGGGACACCTTGAGGCCATGAAAGGAATTATATCATAATTTCTTTCTTTCAACACATTCTTCTGGCGATATTTTTGTTGTGCTTTCTGTGCTAACCTAGAATAGGTATAGAAGGTCAAGAGTATAGAATCAGAAGATCATTCTTCAGAGGACTTCCTACTAACTGTAACTCATCAGCCTCAATGACAGTAATAGTCACAAATGACTGACCTTTCAGCACCATATGTTGATCTTCATGGTTAGAAACATTGTCCTGTGCAGCATCTAAGGTAGGTGAAGGGGAACAAACCAGTGTCACAGTCAGTTACAGGCCATCAGTTATATCTTGCTGGACATTTTCAGTGTTTTGAGAAAAAAGAACTGGCTCTCATTGAACAACTGAAAGTGTGACTGGACTTATCGCCAACCAATCATTACTTACTAGGACTGTTCCCAGGGTGTTATTAGTTAAAAAGTGGCTTGAACAAAGCAGCATGACAAGATTGCAGTCAGCAGACTCGGCGATAGTAATTTAGCCAAGTCACTAAGCAGAGGGGCTCACACTCAGTACAGAGCTTGGCTCTTATGGATCCTGCTCTATTGTGGAGTCCCACTGACCTTGTGTATGGAAATGTCTATGATCTGTAGCTTCTCAGGGAAGCTGAAGGATGAATGTGGATTTGGGGTGGGTGGCATGGCAGGACCAGGACAGAGAGGGGAAAGGGCTACAAAATTAAAGGTAGATCGAGTCCATAACACAAAGCACTTGTTGGGCATGATGTGACATAGTTTTGACATTCCCTGTTAGCATGCCACATACTATATAAACATTCACCTGTGACCAGTTCAATAGACCAGGGTGTCCTTTGATGTGGACATGTCCACATTATAGTCCCAGCAAATAAAATACAAGTGCACAGGACTGACACCTACAGCACCTGTTGGTGCTGGGATAACCCGTCAGTGGTGAGGAGCAGATCCCTACTCAGCGTGGCTTCCTCTGCCAGCTTGAAACTTCTTCAAAAAGGTGCATCTGCCAGATTTTACCACCCATGGAGCAACCCAATGATGACCTGTCCAAGCATTGGGAAGGAGTTTGGGAAGGTAGAAGAGACATATTATCACATGTAGAGAATTCCACTCAGTCAGCTGTGGTTCAGTTGGTAGCACACTTACCTCTGTGTCACAAGATTCTAGGTTCAAGTCCCACTCCAGGGCCTGAGCACAAAAATCAACGTTGACACTCCAGTGCAGCACTGAGGGTGCACTGCGCCATCAGAGGTGCCAGCTTTCAGGTAAGACATTAAACTGAGACCCCACCTGCCTGCTCGGGATATAAAAGATCCCATGACACTATTTTGAAGAAGAGCAGGGGAGATATCCTCGGGTGTCTCGGCCAATATATTATCTCTCAACCAACATCAAAAAGACATTATCTGGCCATTATCACATTGTTGTTTGTGGGAGCTTGCCGAGTGCTAATTGGCTGCCATGTTCCACACTACAAAAGTATGTAATTGGCTGTGAAGCACTCTTGATATGTGTGGTGGTCGAGAAAAGTGCTATATAAATGCCTTTCTTTTTTTGCTGTTATTACTAAATAACAAAGAGAGGTCAGGTACCTGAGGGAGATTCCAGCAATACATTGGGCTCCTCCGAAGTGGACTTATCGGATAGGTTTTCACTGAGATCTTCCGAGGCAGTATTTGGATCTGTCAGCAGAAACAGAAAAATGGGTTACCTTGTAAGAGTGGAAGGTTGTTCAAGTGGATGGTCCAAGGCTTTGTGTAACTTTGATCACTTGCACTCTCTCTCACAAATACACATGTACATATACATGCACACCTGCACACATACACATACAACAATCGTGAATGTTTCATTCAGTGCTGTCACTTCTATATCACAGCAGTAATAATTACAAACGATAACAAAGCTGCCCCAACAGTTCCCTCTGATTTCTCTCTCCTCACTCAGGCTGCAGGAACTACTTCCTGCTCCTTACTTGGGAGCCTCTCAAAATGCAAGGCATTAATCAACAGGATTAGCAATCCTGTGAAACTGTTTCCATCTGCCATCTGATGCCTTTTTTAAATTAATAAAAGTGTGGAAAAACAGAGATATGGTCTGAAAATAGGAAAATGATACAGAAAAGGTTCGTAGATGTGGCTTTTTAAAATTTATATATATATATATATATATTAAGCAACATCGAGTGCAATGGGAAGCAGGACAAGAATCTGTCTGCCACAGCTCTCGTGCTTGTTTGAGTTCGGGGGCAAGATGAACAACAGCACAAACTAAAGCTTTCTATTTGCTCCACAGGACAGGGAACCAGGATGCCAGATCCTCCCTGCAGACATCCTCAGCCACTACAGGATGCTGATTTACAGAGGCATTAACGCCTGTATCTTTGGCATAAACATGGGGATTTGGCTTTAACATTTGCTCTTATGCTGCCGCTCAGTCATAATCTTGTAGAGAACAGTCTGTGCACACATCGCCAGCAGAGATGGAGATCCGCATTTTGTAGAATTTACTGCACAGTTGGAGACCATTATAGCAGTGCTGGCTCTCTGAAAGATCTCTTCCAATTAGTATTATTCCCTTGCCTTTTCCCCAAATACTAGTAACCATTTTCTTTTTAAAATATTTATCCACTTCCTTTTTGTTGACTATTCAGATTCTGTTTCCATCACTGTTTCTGGTTAGTTAATCCACTGATGTGCTCGTTACTGACCCACTGACTAGTTACTAACTCACTGACAATTGGAAATATTTGGTGCTGATCTACCTCATCAAGACACTTCATAATTTTGATCACTTCTGTCAGAACTGACCGAGATCCAATGTGAAAAGTTTCCCAATTTTGGTTAAGTCTCTCATTTCTCCTACCATTATCATTTATAGACTTTGCGTTTTCTCCACTGCCTTGACACTCTTTTTAAAATAGCTCTGTCAACATCGGGACACTATATTCCAACTTGCACCGTCTTTACATTAAGCGGCTGGATGTCTGGAGTATTTGGCTGGTCAATATTGAAATTTGCCCACTATTTCTCACAATTGATCCATATCCCACTCAGGGGTCAATGGCGTTTAAAGAGGGAGGCAGCAGAGATTAACAAGGCCAGGAAAGCTGATGATGAACGACACTTTTTAAAAAGAGCCCAGTTTCTGAGTTCGTCACTGGCACCGTTAATGTTGGTGCTTCCGTCATTCATATTATAAGCAACTCTCTAAAATTAGTTCAAAAGACAATCAAAACTTACAGTCAGATTTGACTGCTCACCAGCTACAGTCTGTTCAACAATTACCCTCCACCCAGGAGGAAAAGACAGTTCAGACCAGCACTCCTATTTCCCAGTTTTATTGGTGTCCCATTTTAAGGAATACAAGACCAGTTCAGACAAGTATTCTTATTTCCCTGTGTTTTTTTTTCTCCTTTCTGAGCAGTGAGGCCAGATTTATGTATATGTTTTTTTTTTACCTTGAACAGTAATCTGAATAATTTCTGAATCTTCTGGCTCGGTCTTCACTTTTTTCATTGTTGACAGATCAATGGAGGTACCTGTGAGTGGAGAAGGAGAAGGAAATTCATTGTCAGAAAGCCTATGGATTCATGGGCAGCATGCTCCCAAACTGGGAGTGAGGGGGGGTGTTCAGGTTAACGAGCCAGTTCCTCTGGGGGCAGCACGCGATGCTGTGCTTTGCCACACAGTGTCTGACTATGGCTGTGGTTCCCTTTCAGTCACCAGTCCCCCAGCTGCTTGGGTGAAGCAATGAGCCAGGAGGGAGGAAAGAAAGGGTCCGAGAGTTTGAAAGTCTGCCGCTTGCAGGCCTCCGAGCAGCCCCATGGTACCACTGGGTTATTTGTGGACCCTAGGATCAGATTTCTGCCCTCTCTCTGCAACTGGAA